>NW_026267267.1:276438-281551 GCF_000697945.3 Frankliniella occidentalis | reverse complement strand
ATTGGAAATACATTGAACTTTCATTTGAAAAAAATAAAAAAAATAATGAAAACAAAAAGGTGATTCATTTCTGTACAAAATGAACTTCGATTTCTTGAACAAATGGGACTCTTCGCTCTTTATTACAGTAAAGCATGAATTTTAGCTGGAAACAAAAAACTTGTAAGTCTGTGTGATAATCTGATATGTGCAGGAGTTTCAGTACGTCTTACAATTACATACTAACCATCAAAAATAGGAAATTTGTTGTGATTTATCTCTTCTTCAGTCATGAATTTTGAAATAAAATTGTCTCTATCTGAATCAATGCGGATGATGTACCATTTGTTTCCAGACATTATGTCATCATTCAATTCTTTCACCATAGCTGCTGTAAAACGCTGGTATGTAGTGTCAGCGTAGATTTTCAATTTAAGCCTTGGTTTGTATTCCAAGACTAAGACATTGTTTTTAGTCCCAGGCTTGGTCAAATTGTCAATTGTATCTGCACTAAGTATATTAAAGGCCACAAACTTTGGGAGTAAGTTTGACCGAACACAAATTGGTCTTTCGTTTATTTCTTGAAGGATTTGTGCAAAATTCATCTGAAAGAGACAGGAGAGAGATTAATTTAAAAGCCGGTTCATTTGGGGCAAGGTTAAAATGAAAATGTTTTTGAGTTGGTTACGTACCTTGAACGACTCCCTTCGTTTAGTCTTTTTGCAGTAAATCAGGTATAAAACAACAAATGTTTATTTATCTGGTTTGTTCTGAAGGATGCAAAGACCACAATATTTCCAGCCGTGGGTGGAAATCAGTTTTCGGGATAATTAGTTTTCGAGCTTTTGCGGAATCTGAACAACATCCAACCAACAACAACAAATGTATGTGGAATGTGAACTTCCGTCTTCTTGTTCCCCACGTTCTTCTTCTTTCACCCGCAGAGCTGCCAGGTTTGGCGATTTGTCGCCAAATTGGCGATTTTAGGTCGGGTTTGGCGACTTGAAAAGACGGCCTGGCGCCAGGCGATTTTTTTGGCGATTTGTGTTTTGGCCTGGCGATTTTTGGCGACTGAGCTCCAAGTTTGGCGATCCTAGGCGACTCGGGCTACCTGACCCCACGGAAGCGGGGATTACGAAGGGATTGAGTACTTTTCCGGCCCGGGGGAGATGAATTTCTAAGAAATGGGCCTAGCAGCTCGCTACATTGTCACATTTGCTGACTCTTGGGTGCTACCCGAGTTCACTTTTACCTTGCCTCTTTTTTGGCTATCCCACTAAAAGGTTGGCGATTTTTGGCGATTTTTGGCGATTTTTGGCGATTTGAATCTGTCGGGGGCGATTTTTGGCGACTTGGGCGGCTGGCGACGATTGGCGACTCGAGCGCCCTCTTCTGGCGACTTGACTCACTCCGGACCTGGCAGCCCTGTTCACCCGCAGCACTTTCCACTTCCGTCTTCTTGCTTCTGCAGCAAACTTCAAACTCGAGAAAATGTGGAAAAGTTTGTTTCGGATAAAGGGTAAAGTGTGTACAAAGGCAAAATATGAAGCTCATCAGATACGGCTTGCAAATCTTGAGAAAGGAAGAGTTCCGACAGTGAAGACATTAACGCCCAAAGAAGCCTCAAAGCGAAGAACCGTCAGCCCCTGTTCGGAAAGAGAAGATGTTCCACCGCCCAAAAAACCTAAACGCACATGCGAGGACGAAGAAAACATTAACTAGGATACAAGAGTAAAAGAGTATGTATTGAGTGGACGGCGTATCGTGGAACCGTTCGAGCTGGCGAAACAAATGTGGTGCTGCTCCTCCTGCAAAGAGGCCGTCTCTGCAGTACGTGGAGGCAGAGATTTCGCCGAGGCCGGATCGATTTGGTCTTTGGTCTGTCCGTTGCCATAAATGTGATGTCATTACTATCGTCTCTACTGGAAAACAACATGCAGGTTCCGACGAGCGAATTTCGCTTTTCGATGTCAATGCAAAGGCTACCATGGGCCATGGGTAAGTGATCACGTGTGAACAGTGGAGAACATAACCTATACTTGTCCCGATCGAAGTTGTGATCTAATGTTTTTCTGTTTTTATTTTCTATTTATAGGTGTCACTACCAGTGGGTGCTCTTATGCCCATTTCAATCATCTGATTTCAAGCCTGAACATTCCGAATATGGATCACAAAACCTTTAAGAGATACGAGCACAATGTTAGGTCTACAATCGAAGAGGCGACAAGGGAGAGCTGCAATAATGAAGCTGCTAATGACAAGAGGGAGCTTACCATCCAGAACAATTCATGATGTTAACGACCTCAACTATGCACAGGTTGGTACTTTCTTATTAATTTGGACTTGTGAAGCTGAAGCTATGCCGTCATTTGTATTGGGTAATCAAATATGCTGAAACCAGCTTGAAGCTGGCTTCAGTTCTCATTTGGCTAATCAGTTTACCTCAAAACAAACAACAGGATGGCTTCAGCTTCACTATCTTCACCAAGACTAAATTGATCATCAGACTCCAACATACTGAAATGGAGGCAAAAAAAATTTCAACCCCCATCCCCTCCGGTACCGTTCTCTGAAATCCTGAATTTGGCAGTACAGAGGGTTGAGATGACGACTTCGTTTTTTTCCTGTCAAAATTACCTGTTCCCTTTTCTCCTCTTGTGTATGTGAAATAACATTATTGTTCCACTGGATTTAAGTTTCAGAAAGTATCCTCATATTAATGATTTCAATTCACTTTCTTTTGAGTTGCAATATTATGTTTCAACATGGAATTTAGTTCTTTTTACTCACTAAACTAGGAGACAAACTGACTTGGTTCTGTTAGAGACAATGAGTCCTGGATGCTTTATTGAGTCCGTGTTCACTGGTCTTTCCTGTTTTCACCGCACCTGTGCCTCTGATCTTCCATAAATTGCCACGCCTGAAGTGAACCCCTTGTGGCAGTTCCTTTTTGTCTGCCCCACTCTCCTTCCCATTGACACCTCCTTCACAGAATGAATGCCTAGAATGCTGCCACAATGCTTGGCGCGCACGCGTCCGACAACGACCGCAGGCTGCGTTCGAAACACTTCCTCTTCTGCCCCCCTTCCCCCCTCTCAGTGTTTCGCACGCAGGCCTTCGAATGGCTGCGCGTGCATATCGCGGCGTGCACAACACTCGAATGCACTCGTGGCCTCTCCTCTGGCTCCTCGTGGGGGGCCGGGGCCGGCGGTGCCCCTCACCTCTAACAACTCTTTTGTCTCCCGCAGGGGCGGACCACACCCAGGGGCGGCGGCGGCGTCATGGGGGCGTCCTCCAGCAAGACCGCCCTGCCTCCGTCGCGGCGGGCCCGCCTCCAGCACGTGCCCACCTGCGTGGTGCACTTCCGGAACAGGTCGGCGAGACTCCTCATCCCTGGTGAGCTTTACACCAGCTTGCACGCTACGCGCCGCCGCCGTGGCCGCCGCGTCGGTCGCCGCTCCTCGTCACCCTCGCAACCGTCCTCGGCGTGTGAGTGCGAGCTGCAGGTGTCGCGCGGGTCGCGTGCTGATCACGATAGAACAAAGCGCCCCTCCCTGTCGAGCCAAGGGGTGAGGAGGACACCGCTGCATCTGCCGACGGCGAGTGGAGAGGCTGCTCCGCACTGCTCTGCAGCAGCTGCAGCCGTACCACGTGGTACACGCGACCAATCAGCCCCATCTCATCTCCGCATTCTCTCTCTCTCCCACTTGGGCCGCGCCGCCGTGCTCCTCTCTCGCGGCTGCGTACGGGCCGCGGCGCGAAGCTAACGAGAGCTCGCGTCTCTGTCCGTTGCGCATGCAGCAGGGCCAGGATCTGTTTTTACTTTCGGACGCGCGCTGCTGAGGCTCGATGACGGCGGCCTCGGCGGCGGCTCGTGTATTGTTTCTGGATTGCGGCCTCGCTGGTCGTCGTCCTCCGGCGCTGGGGTGGGTCTCCTCTCAGGGGGTTGGGGGGTGGTGTGACTCCACAGGCAAGGTGCGCCAACTGTCCCCCTTGCTTTATTTTATGGCCCGGCCAGTATAATGTGCCGAGCAACACCTCTGCCTTCGGCCGTGGTTTATGTATGTTCTTTTGAGAAGGCGCTGGTGGCGACCCTAGCAGGGCGCCAATACGCCCGGCCCGAGGCCCGGCCCGTCCCCGAAGTGCTTGCGCCGAGCTGCTCTCTTCATCTTCCTGGGATCGGGGGCCAATTAATCTTTGGGGGTCGCTGCTGCTGCGCTGCTGCTGGACCACACGATGGAGCTGTAGTGCCTCGCCGTGTTGTGACTGAGGATGGCTCTGGCTCCCCGCGGCGCCCGCCGGGCGGTCGTCGCCGGTCCCACTATGCACGTCCCCGAGGGCTTCAGGTCCAAAAGGTCGACCTGTCCCTGTCCCTCCCTCCCGCAGAGGAGTCCCGGGTCGTGCTCGTCGGGGGCGACGGTGACCCTAAAATGGAGGGAGATCCCCACGGTGGGTCACCCCTGGAACACTTCTGGCTGGCGGGCGCACAAATCAGAAATGTAGTCGGAAGACGTTATTTTCACTGCGACATCGCCAGTTTCGCGGATCGGTCCAAACAGTTCGAGCCGGTGCGGGTGCGGCAGTGGTACCTGTCGCAGGTTATCTGTGTCTCGGGGCAGCGCGCCAAGCGACCGGACAAGGCGCTCATTAAGTCATTACCCGTGTCGCTCAGCGGCGCCCTCTCGACTTGTTCGCGACGTGTTGCCGACGTGTCCCGAATGTGTAACTGGCTCTCCGAGCTTGTCGCGGCCCAGCGTGCGCCTGCAGGTGAGCTGGCGCGGTGAGGTCCTTGCTTCAGATACGCGGCGTACCTCTGCTGACCCCAGCTTTACACCGACTTTGATTTTATTTTTTTGGCGGGAAGCTGCGAAACCTCTCTCGGATCGCTTCATTTGGTCGCGTCGGTAGTGTACGCGGCGATTCATTAAGTTATCGGCCGGACTCATCGCGTGGCGCGGCGTGGCGCGGGCCGGGGGACAGTTTCCACTCCGGTTAATTAAAACAGCCAGGCAGCAGCCGAGGCAGCAGCCCCGTGACAACCGCAACACCTTCGCGCGACAAAAGGAACGACTCGCTGTCCGAACAGCCCCCCCCCCCCCCCCTTTTTACCCGGGGCCATCGGGGATCAAAGCGA
>NW_026267267.1:261468-268752 GCF_000697945.3 Frankliniella occidentalis | reverse complement strand
AGCCTAGCCTGAGGTTTCGAGGGGTTTCAATCACGCTCCTCCACTCCGGCGACGAACGCCTCTGGCTGCTAGGTCACCTTTGTTTACCTACTTTTCTTGGTCTCCCGAAAATATTTTCATTTACAGTGCACTTACTCAAGTAATGAACTATTTAGAATGAAATATTTGCCTGTTTTACTTGCGGCATACTCGTATTTTGGATAGTAATCATGATTATTTTTAAAAGCAGTTGGGCCTCAGGCTATGTCAGGTCACGCCAGTTTTCTGGCATCTGTCACCTATGCCCGCGGTCCAGCCCGCGGTGGTAGCCGTCTGGCATACACAAGCTGGGCGCGACCCGCCGCGGATGCCGGGCTGGTTTGCCTCTATAAAAGCGTGTTCAGTCCCAGAGCTGGCACACGCCGACACGCACCGACCGCCCTTGCACCGTGCAACATTTCGGCAGCCAATCGATAAACATGCGCTCGACCAAGTGCCTGGTGATCGAGTAATACTTCAGTGGTAGTCATACGGCGGTCTTCCCGTGTGTCGTAATTCGGAAAACATTTCTAACGGAGGGACCGGCGTTAGCTGTCTCCTCCTGCTGGTTGAGCTCAGACGCATTTTGCCCTCTGTTATCATTCTGAGAGTTTTGAACCGACTTTACTGTTGCAGTTCCTCGCCCTGGTCGCGCTGGCCGCCGTCATAGCCTATGCAGAGTGCGTCGACACTATATCTTTGGACAACTGTTGTAGTGGAACTTATTGTGGATCGAGATGTAATTGCGTCGACCAGAAAATGTGCGCGGACAATGGCCTCGCCTTCACTGCACCCAAACTTTGTGGAGGAGAACACGACTGTCTTAAAATGGAGGGGAATAAACCGATTCTAAGTCTTAAGAACTTCGAGGCACTTAGAAAACGTTTGGGCTAAATTTTGGCTGTTCGCTATCGGTGCACGGAGGGTCGCGCATGGCACGCTTACGGGTTGCCAGGTTCATTTATCGAGACGGGACACACATTATTTTTACGGGTAAAACTATTGCAAAAATATTGAATGTTTTGCCCCCCCCCCTCCCTTGAAATCCGTAGAACCAATGTTTGTATACCTTGTTACTGTATTTGTTCAAATGCATCATGCCATATACTGAAACAAGGTAGATGTACGCCAGACCACGTCTCGCGTAACAGGCTTCGCGATACCTCACGAAACACTGTTACGCTGCGACGCGCCTGGCATACATCTACCTTGGCCTGCGGCGCTGACACCCGAGTCAGGTAGTGCAAAAATGTGCACAAAGATATGGGCCTCCGGCCCGTCAACGCCCGTCACTTCGACTAATCATGCAGGGTTGTACATTTTTTCGCTTATTTTCGCCAAAAACACCCTCTAGTGCCTCAACGGTTTGAGCTAGAGCAAAACGGACAAAATTTTCTCCCACAGGACTCTACTTTGATGAGTTACCCCTTAGGAGACCATAAAAAAATATTTTTAAAAAACGTCATTTTTTGGACCCGTTGTTTTTGATTTTTTAAAAATCCAATTTTTGAGCTAGAATGCTCATCTTCGAACTTGACTTGTCTTTTGAAGGTACAAAACGACCCTGAAAATCCCAGGTCGCTCGCTGAATTCGTTCTCGAGTTATCGTGCGGACAGACACACAGACAGACAGACAGACGGACAGACAGACAGACAGAAAAAGTTTTTTCCGACCAGACGGAGTAATAGGCTTCGCTAATCGCTCAGCCAATAATCGCTCAGCCAAAAAGTACAAAAACATTTTCTTGTCAAATCTCAGCCTGGATGATTGTTCCTAGGCGCCTCCCACAGCGTCGCGTTGGGCCGCGCGGTGACCCGCCGGGCGGCTAATGACACCGGAACCTGCCGGGTGTTGACGCGCTGCCCGGGGCCGGGGGCCCTCCGCCCTCCCCGCCACGCCGGCCACGCCTCGCCGCGGCCGGATAACCTCGCCAGATTGTTGCGGTCGCGGTGCTTGGCTGCGCGCCGCGGGGTGCCGCCGGGGGCCGGAGGGAGCTGCGCAACCCCCTGGTCATGTGCTGGGGGCTGCTGTGCAGTGTAGAGAGAGAGAGAGAGAGAGTGTTTGCGGAGAAGAAGAGACGGCTTGATACTTCCCCCAAGGGATGTATTAAAAGGGAATTGAGCAGTAAGAGACTGGCGGGGTGGGCTGCACCGCGGTGCCGCTCTGCGCCGCGATGGCCTCTCAAGGGACTCGCATCCCGGACGCCTCGCGCATCAATCTGGGACCTATCGGCGCCTTCGACGAGGACCTCGACGAGTACCTCGACGAAGACGCGGGGCCTCTCGGGGATTCATCGCGCCGTCACGCTTTCCCCGACCAGAACGATGAGTGTCTGTGGGGGGGGGGGGGTTCTATTTTTTTTCTTACCATTCATGTCGTCTCTTTCATATTTATCTGCCCAAGAGCGGACGGGCGAAAGACATAACCATTTCGGAGGTGAAAGTGCATCAGTGAGAGTCGAGCTCTTGGTCGGCCGCGTCGAGGCTGTAGGGTGTGCACCCCTTATTTAATGGCCATCGAAATGTTTATCGCCGCAGCGGCTGTCGCCGACGAGGCGGGGCGAGGCGAGGCGTGCAACGCACATTCGCGAGGTTCGAGGAGCAGGGCGTGCGGGAGTCATTCTGACTCTTGCGCGCACAGGTGTTTTTCCTGCGACGAGCACTAGGAGTTGTGAGGGTAACCCCCGACCCCGCATCCAGCAGCTCGCCCCGCCCCGCCCCGCCCTAAAGGCCGTATCACACTGGCGGCTGCCGCTGCCGCTGCCGTCGCCGCTGCCGCTGCCGCCCGCCGCTTTTCGTATCACACTACGCGGCGGCGGCGGCGGCGGCGGCGGCCGTCCTGCGCCCGCCACTTCCCGCCGTAACTGTCTGGAACGTCTGAAATGTGTACGGGAAGGCGCTGATCTGTTATGGTTTTGAATCGTCTGCTGGGGAAACCGGGAGCTGCTTACCACTTGGGAAATGGACCAAATTAGATATAATTTAGCGTTGCAAAGCCGTCGCAGGCGGAGGAAAGCACTTGCTTTATTCTCCTTTATTATTGTTCATGAATTGTGGAGGAGAATTCCTGACCGTCGAGTGTGGGTTGAGAAATTTATTGCTAGAAGAGACATACTTGGAATGCACAACAATCTCTTCTTGGAGTTAAGAACTGAAAATCCAGAGAAATATAAGAGGTAAGAACTTAAAATAAAGACGAATAATAATGAAGTCTAACAAACTATTATTAGTAATACTAAGTTAGGTTAGAGAACTTCAAAACTATGTTTCTGGTTCTTAGTATTTTATGTGTTTCAGATGCCTACGGATGACACCTGAAATGTTTGATTAGCTTTCAGAAAAAGTAAGACCTCTTATACAAAAACAGGATACTCATCTTCGTTGCAGTATCTCTGTAGAGCAACGGTTATCTATAACTTTACGCCATTTGGCCACTGGTTGGTTTAATGTTTTACTCCTCCTCTTTGCTGTAGACAATGTAATTTTGTTTGAAGTGATGTCTTTGATTTTCTATTTTCTGTTGCAGGCGAAACTCAGGAGTCACTACATTATCAATTTCGGGTGGGACAGAGTACTATATCAGGGATTATTAAGGAAACGTGCAAAGCAATTTACGAAGTGCTTCACAGCACATACTTAAGAGTTCCAGCATCTGAGGAGGAATGGAGAGCAGTTGCTGCTGACTATGGAAGTAGATGGAATTATTTTAATTGTGTGGGGGCAATGGATGGGAAACATGTACGCATTGATCCACCTATTCAGTCAGGATCAATGTTTTACAATTATAAAGAAAATTTCAGCATTGTCCTACTCGCTATTGTTGATGCCCAGCTTAGATTCCTGTATATAGATGTTGGCACTAATGGCAGAGTAGGAGACAAAGGTGTCTGGAATAAGTCAGACATTCGCAGATGTTTAGATGAGAAGAGGCTCAAAATTCCCCCACCAGCTAAACTGCCAAATTCAGATAAAGAGTTTCCTTTTGTTATTGTTGGTGATGAGGGTTTTAATTTATCCTCACAAATTATGATTCCTTATCCTAAAGAACAAGTGGCCCACAGGAAAGACAGAAGAATATTTAATTATAGGTATGTTACACATCTACTACCTGTGGGTTATTTCTATATTTTTTTAAAAAAGAAAACGTATTCTAGTATGTTTGATTTCTTTACAGACTTTCAAGAGCTCGACGGTGCTCTGAGAATGCTTTTGGTGTAATGGTTAATCGCTTTCAAATTCTCAGGGGTCCAATGCGATATGACCCAGATGATGCTGTACACATTGTGAAAGCAATTATTTGCCTACATAATCTGCTGCGTACTGATGTAGTTGGTAGGGCAATGTATTCTCCACCTGATATGCTGGACAGAGAAGATGAGCTTACTGGAACAATGCAAAGGGGGCAGTGGCATGATGTTACTGGGAATGGGATGGTAAATTTGTCAGACCAAGGTGGAAACCATCATGCCAGGGATGCGCTTCAACTCAGAGCGGAGTGGACAGAATATTTTAATGGCCCAGGAGCTGTACCATGCATGGCAAGAGCGTATGATTTCAACTATACGTTAAGTTCAAAGTACTGAAATTTAAAAATTAAATTCACATATATTTGTAAAGAATTAAGAGATTGTTATAATTTTCATGACTGAACATTATGTAAGTATTTTCATAAAGTAATTTATATTGTAGTGTTGCCCACATCTACTGTGTGTCAAGCAGCCATTTATCAGGAACAGGGTAGTGCAACTAAGAATGACAAGTTATCTAAAAATGTAATTAATCTTTATTCAAAATTAGGAGATACATTTGGTGAATAAAGCAAGTAGAATACAACAAGAAATGAGCAGCCAGCATCCTCCTGCCCATGGACAATGATGAATTCCTTGATAGAAAGATAGTCATTATTTCAACATTTCAACCTTTTCACCAGAGCTAAATTACACCATACCAAGCATATGTAAAGAACGAGGTTTCTCCATTTTGTGTCAAACATGTTTGATGATGCCCTGTCTTTCTTCTTGTTTTACTTTCTTAAAGCCGGATGTTGTTGTGGATCTTTGTTGTGGGGTTTGTAGGTAGTGGGAAATCATAAGATTGCATATAGAATAAATAAAAGTGTAATCAAAAAATAAAATCAGTCAATTTGCAATTTGTAGGCAATTAAATATATAAAGATAAAATCAGTCTTGGAAGTAGGGTAGTTCAACAGCAGCTTAAGTTTATACATTTTATCTTCAATACAAAATGGCAAACATACAAGTGGAGACACAACATTTTCTTAGGCACTAATTGAAAGATTCAATTACAATTGCAGAAATAAATAATGTCAACATTTTGGGTAACTAATTAAATTAAGATCACAGTAGGCACATCAAAAAGTTGCAAGTCACAATTATTGAGAGAGAATAACATAGTGGTAGTTGGAGTATAATGAAAAATGAAATGAAATGTATGAAGGAAGTAATACTAATTAATACTGGGAGGTTGGAATGGTGGAACGGTCATGAGAGCTTCCTCAATGGCATCCATTCCCTTGGAATTGATGTGCATTCTATCCACACGTCTCTTGGTATCGTATGGCCAATGAACTGCAAAAAAGAAATAAAAAATTGAATAAGGAATGGGTGTAACTTTTACAAATATTGTTTGTTTTAACCGGTTTTAAGACTTTCAACTTGACACTTATAGTTAGGAAGCAGAGCTTTGTTGAAGGAGGACCACAGGTGGTGGTTCAGTTCCTCATCTCCTCCCCTAGGTAAGCAACTTAGGAGGAGGAACAGTGGTGATGATAGCCCTGGCAAAGGATTTGCACTTCCTGGATAAAACTGTCCTCAGAATGGATAGTACGTGCCTTGTTTTCAACAGAGCTGCTCGCTGTAACAGAAATAACTTTTTAGGTAGATAGATTAATTTATTATGTGTTTTAACCCAGACTTCATCAGCCAGAGCAAGAAGATCAGTTGTCCAAGACAAGAGCATCACCAAGAGAGTTGTTTGGAACCACATCCAAAGTAAGGAGAAGTTCTTGCACTGTGAGTCCAGATCACACAGAAACCAGCAGACAGTGGAAATGGTTTTTGTAAACTGTTGTCTATTGTCAAAGGGAACAAACAAAAGTGATTGCACAAAATAAAATGTACATCAATAAAATATTTAAAGACAAAAATGTAAGTAGAACTTAATTTAAACTATTTTTTTTTGTATATTTTTTGTTCCACATGAACCAAATGATAACCTACTAAAGATAACAAGAGAAATATGTACAACATATACAGGCCAAAAGCGCCAATAAGAGAAAATGGTAACTACCAAACAGTATCTCTCTGAAAGCGGGTTACTGGGGTCAAAACGGTCAAAATAGGGGATGTCATAGTCTGGTCAGTCAAAGCTGAGTGTCCTCTAGGGATGGCCACTTTAACATTAGAATCTTTCAGAATCAACAAGAATAGACTCATGTCCTTAAAAATAAAACAATTATATGTACAATATTCACAAGCAAAATGCCAACATAATAATATGGTAACTGACAACCCCGCTGTATCTCTTTGTAGCGGGTTTCCTGGTGCAAAAAAATTGCAAAGTTGGAAACGCGCTCAAAAAAACTATGGTCAAAATAGGGAAAGTCATAATCGGTCAGTCAAAGCTGAGAGTCCTCTAGGGACCGCCACTTTAACTTTAAATTCTTTAAGAATCAGCAGGGATGAGCAGCATCCATCCTCTTGCCCATGGACCACACAAACATAGTACATACAAGGGTATTAGAATAAATAAACTAGACAAGATATTGGTAAACTGTGCTTCAAATAAGATAGCAGCCTCTTTTGTCCTCATTGACTTTTTGAGCTCAGAAACCAGTGTGTTCTTGGCAATACGACCAACAACTTTAGGATTATCTCTACAAGCATTTAATTGCTTTTTTAACTCTGAAATTTGTTTCCTCTGTTTCTTCTCAGCGGTGAGCATAAGTTTCTTTGTAGGGGTAAAATCAGCTTTTTTTTAAACCATACTCAGACATAGCAGTTAAATACATGCCTACGCCCAAAGGCCTGGGCAGAAGGAACACTTCCTGAAAGAGAATTAGGCTTGCCAGCAATTAGTTGGGGATCCAGAGTTGGTGTCTTGGCATGGGGTTGTGGTGCAAACCGAAGTCCAGGCGCCTCCTCTTGCTGTTGACATTGGGGTCAATGCTGGAGAGGAGACTGGGTGGACTTCTCTTCGGCCCAGGTAGTACAGCTGGAGTGACATCAAATTCCATGACATCAGCAG
>NW_026267267.1:251194-261258 GCF_000697945.3 Frankliniella occidentalis | reverse complement strand
TCCATGACATCAGCAGATGGAGAAAGAGAACTGGAAACAGTAGCAACACGAGCAGAAAATGGTTCCACACACTAGTATCATAAATGACAGTTGAAACATTTGCTTTATCACAGGCATTACTAGATGAGGCAGGAGTTGAAAGCAGAGACACACAGCAGAAGGCCGGAGGAGAGAGACGCCTTTGGAGGGAGCATAAGTGGGAGGCCGGGGAGAATAGACATTCTTAGAAGCAGCAGGAGTGAGCAGAAAATACAAAAGGTTCAGTGAGAGATACATTTGGAGAAGGAGCGGGAGTGACTGAGACTAGGCGTAAAAAGTAAGCATTAGACATTAGTTGTGGTGCCTTTGAACACACAAGTGGAACTACGTTGGGATTATAAGTTTAGATTTTGGTTGGCTTAATATCCTGAACATTTCTGTCTAATAAACAATTTAAACAATTTAGGTAATAATGATGATAAATTAGAACATAGCACGTTCATATATGGCATCAGCTCTTTATTAAATTGCAGGGTCCTATCGCAAAAACTTACAACAGAGACCTATTATCGAACTTAAGAAATACCATAAACTTTTTAAAGAGAGCAATTTGAATCAGAAATGGTATTTCAAACATAATACTTAAAACAGATTTAAATTAATAATATGTGTTTCTACATTCTCTTTATCAATGACAAATTATAGTTCAATAAATCTTTGATGAACTTTCATGGTATTTCTTTGCCTAGGCATTCTGCAACTAACGATGGTATCAGTTTTTCAATTTCCTCCTTAACGCTACCTGGAACACCACAACGCCCAGGATTTGGCTTAGTATGGTCTTTCCAGGTGATGGCTTTCCAGTTCCGTGGCGAAAGTGGAATGAAATGATGCATTTTAGAAGGGACTGCAAAGCCCCTTAAAATTATAACACCATGCTTTTCCAACATTTCTTTCCTCCTGATAAATTCTTCTAGTAAACTATCAGGACTATTTGCAAAGGTCATCAGTTCCCTGCAACAGATAAGAACATAAACGGGTTGAGTCTTTGTATGGATGTTTGTGAAATCCATCATAAATGCTGCCTGCGTGTCTGTCCTGAATAGAATATTAGCTGACCAAATTCACTTACTGTTTGCTGAAAACTTTACATGCAGGAGTCACACTCCAATTCATAGATTTCAATGTCAGTAAGAGTTGATTGAGTTTCTCCGCCATGAACAGCACCTGTGATGGAACATACATGTGGATCATATTACCAAAAAAAAATAACACCAGCGTTGTCATGATTGAGGCACATTGACTGAAAGACCGAATTCTAAAATAATATCAAATTGTGATCCATTCTCCCACAGGCTCTGGACTGGAATGCTCCCATTTAAAAAAAAAAAGAAAAGACGCTGTTCGGCTCGGTTACAGTGTCTGATATTACTGTCACAATATTTGCATTCCATCACAACATGTAATCAATTCCACTATTTTGTTATTTGTTTCACCTGATAAACTGTAAACTGTCCCTTGATAGGAAGTCTTTGACTCACTGGGACCCAACTACGCCAATAAATAATAATAAATGAATAAATACCTTCTCACTGTCAACCTCTTGATTTACATAATTGTCGCAGCCATTCCCAACAGTCCCCAAATAGTCAGCGTGAGATCCCACTAAATGTGGTTTCCTCTGCACACGATTGTTCTTATTCTTGAGGCTGTATGCTTTACCACAGAGCACACACGTCTCCTGAAACCACCAGTCCCGGTAAGTGAGCTTATGGTCATGCCTCTTGTCTTCCGCAGGAAGGTTAAAGGTCTCTTTGCAACACTGCAAACAGAAGAACTGTTAATACATTTAAGCCATTACATTGTAATACATCCTTAGGTTCAATATTTTTTGTAATTGAAATACCTCAGGTAAAAACCAGGGCTCCTGACTGGGCATTGTCGCATTATCGGACCCAAATCCATAATTCCACAAAAGCTCTGATCCTGGAGTAAATTCACCTTTGAAGTGCATCCTGCAGATTTGATGGTCTCGGCCCGAAGTCACAACTACTTTCATACTACTGGTGCGACAAAAGTTCAGGAAACTTATGGGTCCACCAAGGTATTCTAGGTGTTTGTGTGTTTCGTTTGGTTTTGGTTTAATACTACTTCTGTTAAAGACATGTGCCCATCCTCCCAAAGGCATACATATTGGTATATTGGCTATCCAACCGAAAGTGACTGCGTCCTTTGGATGTATGTATTTCTTAAGATTTGCATTCATCTTCACTCGAAGTCCATATCCTTTCCGCTTCTCCTTGGGCTTGACTCTCTCAGCATCGTCAATGTATATCTCAAAATCCTGTCCAGCGTTCTGCCACATTGCCTTTATCTCATCTTTCCATTTTTGAATGTCTTCATCACCTGAGAGTAATAGGGAAAATCATATTTCATTACAGATAAGTTAAGTAAGTGCACGGCATAGTAAAAGTTTACTTCTCTTACCAGTTTCGTCTAATTCAGCAGCTTCGAGCATAGAACACGACCGCAATGGGCCTTTCATGTACTTTCGCGCACATCTATTATCATAAAGCCACAGGTGTCGGAGCTGGGATGGTGTCACTGTGATACCCCTTGGTCTTGGTGTAGTGCTACATAAACGAAGGAGAAACGCTTAGTTCAGTTCAGACTTGCTTTTCAACCTTCTCTAACCTGTCAACCTACACTGGTGATGTTATTGAATCCGTCGACGTCGACCCAACACAGAGGCGTTTACGACGAGGCCGTTGCGGAATCTGAAGATTTCCAGCAATGGGTTCAGCCTGCTTACGCTGCGTACGTCCCATTTCGTAAATAATGCAAGAGCAAAACACTAACTGCAAACGTGCTAACAGGAGACAATGGGTGCTAACTCACACGAAGAGCGGGCCGTTCAATACGGGAAATATCGAGGTACAAACCATGAGCTGTCATGAGAAATTCACCAACTGAGTTGTTTGGATCAGTCGACTTAACCAAGTCTGCCCAAGTGTTTGTTTAGAACTATTTCACGCTTCTCGCATTTTGATTTTTGATCATCTTCCAGATCTGTGTTCTACTCAGCTTATACCATGTCCTTTTTCTCCGACAAGTACCCAATTTATCAGCTTTCCGAACAGGATCTGCAAAACTTTGAAAGTTTTTGCGATTCCAAATATAATTGTTCTGAAGTTCAAAACTTAGGTTTCTTCAAAGTATGTAGTTCCCTTTGCGGTCTGTCTCTAAGTTGCCTTGCAATCTTTGCTAATTACTCTCGGTTCTTTTAGGTATGCCTACAGGAAGGTGTCAAAAGGGGAACTTCCTTACAAGAACTCATCGCCAAATTCAATGGTTCCGTCAGAGCTAAAGTTTCTCAAATGGTTGTTATGCCCAGCCCTGTCCAAGGGAACGGGCTTTATTCGCACCTGCAGATGCAGCCCGAGAACGAAGAAGCCTGCGAGTCCTATCTTCAGGCAGTGTGTTCACTCAGTTCATTTGATGAAGACACCAATAGATCTTGCTGGTGAGGTTCTTTTTGAATTAGTTCTGTAGTTCTGATCTAACCTTACTGACACTCGTTAATGTTGTTTTCAGTATGATAGCATATGAAAACAGCGGAACTCGTGGCTACATCGATCATTTTTACAGTCACATTTCTTGTGTAGCAGTCCCAGCAGGAACAAAATGCATTATTGATACGAAAATGGCCAGGAACCAAGCCTCTAAGTGGAAAGCTGCAGCTAAGAAACTGCAAGAATATAAGAAGAAGAGTACTTGTGCAAAGAGGTATGAACATCTGAAATTTAAGATGCAGGGAGAAGTCATTAAGGACCCTTCGGAACCTACCTCATCACGCTCCTGCACCTGTGATGAATGTTCATTCAGAGAATTGGACCACAAGGACATACACGTTTCTCCTGCATCGCTCATTTTCTACAGTTCTGGTATTGATGAAGATCAAGAAACGCATGTGGAATATACTGAAAATTTCTCGTTGATGACTCTTTGTTACCAAAACATGCTAAGTATACTACCTGAAGCTTATAATGGTGTGTCCTTTCCTAATCTATACGTAGGCTCGGCGCACAGCTTTTTCGCATTGCATGTAGAGGATTATTCGTTGTGGTAAGTATGTATGTACAGATTTACATTTGGTACGTTCTTTTCAAGAAAGAAGGCCTGTTATTGGCTGATTTCTTGAAAATAATTTACCCAAAGTACCCATAGTAACTTTGTTCCAGGTCCTTCAATGTCTTACTTTATGGGGCGCCCAAGTGCTGGTAGGTATTATTATCATTTTTACTCGTCTTAACCTCCATCTCTTATCATCATATCTGAAGGTGGGAGAACGATTATTGTGCTCACGATTGATTTGCAGGATTGTAATACCACCACGGTCTGTTGCTAAATTAACGGCAGCATTAGTATTAAGAGGTTACTTAGATGGCAGGAGATGCAGTAACATTCTTGGCCACAAATCCTACCTCCCATCTGTACAGTGGTTAGAAAAAGAAGACATACCCTTCAGTGTGGTACGTGATTGATACATTGATATGTAAGTAATACAGAATGAGTCCTTGAAACTATTGCAAACATTGTTGCAGGTCATTCAACGAGTAGGAGAAGGAGTCGTGCTTCTGCCGAACTCACCTCACATGGGCTCAAACTTATCATTTAACTGGGCTGAAGCGTGCAATTTTGGGACTCCATCATGGATACCTTACGGAATAACATACCCTGCCTGCACCTGTTTGTAAGGATGAACGGTTGTGTGTGTTTGGTTATCTATGTCATCTTATTTTGGAAATTTGTTGTAACACATATGTTTTATTTGCAGGCCCGACAATATCCATGAGATGAATTTAACTCCAGTTGTGACTTCTTTTGCATCTAAACTGCTGACTTCTTATTTAAGAAATGAGGATATTCTTTCTCTTGTGCCAGATTTCCATTTCCAGCATTCCATTGTTTTCCCAAGACGGATTATTGAAGTTGCAGCAGCACCTTCTTCCAACCCAAAACGATTGAAGTGTCCTCTCTGTCAGTGGACTTGGGGAAAAGATATAAGACGGAGAAATGTATTAAGTCATATCAAGAAGCACCATGAAGATCTTCTTTCAGATTCCCGTACAGAAACTTTTCTGAAGCAAAACTTCCCTAAACATAAGTAATGTGCCTTTTCATTCAACTTGGAGACAAAATACCCTGTATTCTAAAACTTCTTCTGTGATTATTGTTACAGACATTTTCGCCTACCTCATTACAACTGTGAATCTTTAATTTTTGTAGGTGTAAAGATTTCAAGTACATAATTGTAAATAGACACTTATGGATTTGTTTAAATTGACATCCATACAGTTACTTCAGGTTAACTTTAATAGCAATCTAGTAAGTACTCTAAATAAGTCCATATCTATGATTCCTACAAATTGAAAAAGAAGTTCAGGCAGCAATTAATAATCTGACTAGCTCTAAATCTACTGGTGATGATGATATGTCAAATTTTATTGTAAAAGCAATTGGAACTAATGTGGTTAAACATATATCATTAATCTTACTATGGCTCAAGGTATCTTTCCAGATAAACTTAAATCTACAGTTGTAAAACCACTCTATAAAAAGAAAGATAAATGCCTTGTAGAAAACTACCGACCAATCGCACTCATATCACCATTTTCAAAAATTTTCGAAAGAACCTATGTTGACAGAATAATGCCTTCCCTCCATAAGCATAAAGTAATATCAGCAAATCAATTTGGGTATCAAAAAGATACATCCTGTGCAGATGCTTGCACATCGCTTATTCAGAAAATTGATTTTGGAAAGTATCATAAACTGAAAACTCTGGTAATATTCCTTGACCTTAGCAAAGCTTTTGATTGTGTGAATCATGAAATTCTATTAAACATTTTAGAGAAGTATGGTGTGAGAGACCTACCGAAAGCACTTGTAGAGTCTTACCTCTCTCACAGAAAACAAGTAGTAACTATTAATGTAAGTGGTAAAAATATTGCAAATGTTAAATAAGAATATAAAACTGTTAAAAATGGTGTACCACAGGGCAGCATCTTTGGTCCTTTTCTTTTTATTATCTGTATAATAAACTGTATTCAATTTTTGCTAGAAAAACTAGAATGTGATTTTGTGCTTTATGTGAGATGATACTACCCTGATTATCCAAGGCAAAGATATAGATGAAATAGAAGCGAAGGCAACTATTATCATTACTGAAATCTACCATTTTTTTGCATACTTAAACTAGCCATGAATCTAGATAAAACCATAGGCATGCTTTTTAACAGTGGAAATGATAAAGTTAATATCTCTGTTAATGGAGTCACAATTCATCAAGCTGACAATACAAAATTCCTAGGAATGGTGTCCAACAACCATCTAAACTGGTCTGACCACATTCAATCAATTATTGTTTCAGTCTCGGTTTCAGTAAATAAAGGAATTTTTGTACTTCATCAAACGAGGCAATCTCCAGATAAAAATTATTGTAAAATAGTACATAATGCTTTCATAACGTCTGTTCTATCCTATGGAATTGTAAACTGGGGAAATGGTAATGCAAACAAAAGTCTTTTATCCGTACTCTTTCGAAAACAAAAAAAAGCTCTTCAATTAATGGAAGGAATTGACTCCAGAACTTCTTGCAGAGGTCGTTTTAAAAGTAACATTGTATTAAGAAATATAATAGAAAAATACCGAAATGAAAAGATGTGATGTGCAGATGTGATGTGCAACCACGGAGTGGTGAAATAAAAGAGAACATCACAGGTACAGACGTCATATAAAGTAAAACCCAGCTCACACTTAAATAATTTTTTGATTTCATTAAAAAACTGCAGTTTATTTCCAAGACCTAATAACGAATAGAAGATGAACCAGAAAATTAAGTTGTGTTATCAGTGGTCAGAGTGTGTGGTGCAATCATTAAAACTTTGCTAAAAAGAAATCTTCAGAGTAAAAAATATCAATACACCTTTCCACAAATAAACTTCAGACATGGTAATAGACAAGAAATGGACCCTTTTATTGGAATAATTTTTACAAAAATAGTAATACAGAAAATAATTGTCAAGTATTTGAGAAAATTACCATTAATAAATGAAATGAAGAAAAAATTACATGCTATTAAGTTGGTTGTTGACTCCTTAGCTCAAATGACAGGCCTCTGTTCCAGTGAAGATAAATAGTAAAAAATGACAAGAAGAAGCTATAGTAATGTTTCACTAGAGGCTTCTGACACTTTATTGGCTCAAGCTAAGAAAAAGAGCCAAGGAGACAACAAGCAAAGATTTGAACAAGTCGATTAAAATCCTTACTCAAATGTTCCTACTGTTAAAATAGGTGAACACTTACAACATCCTTCACTAAATGTAATTCAAAGTCAAAATCAGATCATGAATGGCACACCATACAAATGGAATGGTTTCTTCAACAAGAACAGAATATGTTACATCAAGTTACATGACACAGCTATATAGATGGCATTTCTTTTACAAAATAAAAAAAATATGTATCAAAGATCAAAGTTACCATGAGATTTCTGAGGAATGAAATGGAAAATTAAAGAAAATTAGCAGTAACTATATTGTGATCCAGGTGAAGTCTTTAAGTGAACTGAACACATGAAAGCCAAGCATGGTTAATGTGCTATGGCACAAAAATGCAGTATTCAGATTTGTTCCCCATAAGTATGCTAATCCTAAACATTTATAAAAGAGCAATCACAATAGTAAGGTCAACACACGTGGGGCCAAAGAGGCTGCAGTTTCAACATTGCTGTGAATGGCCACGTGGAACTTCTGAATGAAGGGAATGAAAAACATTCACACTAAGGCAACAATGCTTTAAACACAATTAAATTAACATGGCAAGATAGCACACAGTAAGTATATCTTTAAATCCCACCTTGTGACCGGAACCCCCCAGCAAAAAATGCACCACAGTAAATGCAGTCTAACATCATATTTGATATTTGTGATGAAAAATAATACTGACTCTTCATTTGGACCTTACAATATAAATATAAGTATAAAGTTAACAGTTTTCTTTAGATAAAAATAGAGAATGTCAAACAGGCTTGAGTGCTGAAGTAATGTAGTATGAAAATAAACTAATGTCAGATGCAGGAACAATAAGTGAGTAAAATTCTAATCAACACTTATCTTCAGTTACAGTGAGTGATCACATCACAGCTGATATTGATAAAAAACTATAACTCAGTTTGTTTGTACATAGACATAAAAAAACAAACAGAAAGCTAGGTAAACACTACTTTTCAAATGAGGTTGTAAAGTAACGTATTCAGAAAATAGATTAGTCACTCTCAAAGTAATTAAAATAATAGTAAAATGCTTGGAAAGTCCTTCATTCCTCAAAGTTAAAAAAACACAAAAACACTAAATGACATTGTCATAGAGAGCTACGAGCAAACACAAACATCTCTAGGAAACTGAAAATCATGGCTTGATATAAATATAATATGTTATCAGATTGTGCAGTAGGAACCCTTGCAGAACAACTAGTTTGATTCTAAAACAGTTTGTCACAAAAAAATAAAAAATAATCTAAGGGATAAAGACTAGAACAGAGAAACATGTAGTCAGACTTCAATGAAATAAATACTGCTGCATTGCATTAAGGTCACTGCTTGGTTTAAGGCATGAGTTTGTCTTTTGTTAAAGCTATCTATATGTACAAAAGATGCTGTTACAACCAAAATTTGGAGAACAGAAACTGATGCATGTCCTCTTAACAATTATACCAAGTAAATAAGTACATGGTCCATACCCAAGGAGGAACTTGAGTACTGACGTCAAAATCTTCAGCACATTCTTGGCTCCTGTATGGGTGAGACAAAGAGGGGTTATATTTTGAGGGCACATAGGCATATCAAGGCATCCTACTCAAATGAAAACTGCGCCACTGAAAAAAAAAAATTTTACGCGTGTTCCCCAGTTGAACCAAACCAATCAGGAGCGAGCAAGTCCACGTGACCCTGGGAGGTAGGCAACCCACCATCGCCCGGGCGGGGCCGCGGGATCCTTCCTACAACCTACAAGCTCTTTGTCCTTCCTTCCCGGCCGCGGTCCTGTCTGTATCCTAGCTCACAAACAGAAGTGCTCGCGTGCTCGTCGTTGTGACAAAACCCAGCAATATGGATGCCTTTGAATATATTGACGTAAGTGTCCGAATTTTCGTTTCGTAGAAGAGGGATAAAAAAACCGGCATATTTGTTTATTGACAATTTTTTTGCAGCCCACTGCAGAAGAAGCCATCACACAGCAACTCAAAGGCAATGGCATACCAATTAGAGATATCTACTGTGCTGGAGTGTCTCTAAAAGATTCAAAATATTTGATCCGCTATGACATTTTACCTGGGCATTTTAATTTAGAGACAGGGACAAAGTCTCAGAGACGGAAGATGAAAAGACTCTTGAATGCCATAACCTTCAAAGTGCTGGATATGGACTTTAAGATGCAATTTCTCCAAGAGATAATTTGCTACTATAATGCACCTCACACCCAAAAGGGGTGTGAAAAAGTGTTATTTTATCATGTGTCATGCACAAATGAATGAATTTTACTGTAAATGTAGGCATCCAGCCTTCTTTTCTAATTTTAATTTATCAGCTAACTTCCTAGACATTCACGAAGTTATTACAATGAAATAAATATGTTAAAGATTCAGAACAAATTAAAATGTCCTATTAGCAACTAACATTAACTAATTATTAGTCAATGAAATAAATATGTTAAAGATTCAGAACAAATTACAATGTCTTATTAGCAACTAACATTAACTAATTATTAGCTCACCTAATACTCTTTCTGTGTGCAAAAACCGCATAGTTCAAATTTTGACGTAAACTCATAGGAGTCCGCCACGCAGGACTCATCGTCAAGAGTAAACGGGAGCGTGGGGAAGGTTTCCTGGAATAAATATAAACGATTGGTATGGGGTACATTATAACCAATATAGATGAAATAGAAGCGAAGGCAACTATTATCATTACTGAAATCTACCATTTTTTTGCATACTTAAACTAGCCATGAATCTAGATAAAACCA
>NW_026267267.1:250065-250584 GCF_000697945.3 Frankliniella occidentalis | reverse complement strand
ATAAACGATTGGTATGGGGTACATTATAACCATATCTCATAATGCTCACATTTATACTTACGCTAATCCACTCCTGCAGTGCTGTCCTCCGCTCTTCAGGGGTCAACTCAACCCAGTTTATATCGGCTTGTCTAAGCAATCTGCTAGGCAGCTTTCCTCGGTAAAATGCATATCTGTTTCAAACAAAAAATTAATGTGTATTACTCATTATCTAATTAACAGTTAGTCATCAGGTGCTATGTCAATCAATACATACTTCCCATTCCCAGACACGCCCACGGGTATAATATGAGGCTCCTCCTCCCCCACCCGCTCTTGGATTTTTTGAGTCAGTTGCTGCAAAGTAAACAAATAAAATTAATGGGTGGTCGTGGAAGATCCTTTCTTGCCTCGGACTTTTGTGTTACAACAGGAATTTTAAGACATAATAGAAAAATACCGAAATGAAAAGATGTGATGTGCAGATGTGATGTGCAACCACGGAGTGGTGAAATAAAAGAGAACATCACAGGTACAGAC
>NW_026267267.1:238593-240495 GCF_000697945.3 Frankliniella occidentalis | reverse complement strand
TTTCTCATTTCGTATATCGCACCGATAGTTCTTATCTTGTTCCTACTGTTGTCCGACAGTCGTACGACAGTTCTGTGCTACTAGGGAAGACGAGTTGAAAGGCAGGCCGGCCTGTCAAGAGCAACAGTTTGCGGTAGCTTAAACCGCGACCTGAAACTATCATTGCTAATAACTGTAAACTGTTCATCCTGCACGTAAAGCGGCTCTACAGAAGCCGCATTTGTTCTAGGCCCCTCGCGCCAGGCAGGGCAGTGGCGCGGCGGAAATAAAACGACAAAAACTAAAACCATAATAAAACCGACCGCGCGGTGCGTGCCTTACCGCCGCACACACGGGCGGCTGTCGCCAACATGGTCGCCAAGCGTCAAAACCCGACACCCGCCCGCACAGCGCTCGAGTAGTCGTAAAAGCCCCCCCCCCCTCCCCCCGCGCCGAGCTACGCGCTGCTTCGCTCGCTGCCTCGCCCACCTGGCCGATGCTGATGACTCTAAGCGCGAGGGGGTGCGATAAAATCTGGCCGGGAAACATCCTGACGAAACCTGAAGGCTTTTGCGTTCGCGCTTGCAATGTGAGGGAGAGAGAGAGAGAGAGAGAGAGAGAGAGAGAGAGAGATATGATCCCGGATGATAATTACCCCGGGTGCATGAATGGCGCTGCCGGCGCGTCACGACGTCACGCCGCTCCTCCCCAGAATTCCATTGACTGCGCCGCTGAATGGAGGCTGCGCCGTGCGCGGCTCGCGATGTTGGCAGTCACTGGAGCTCTAGCGCTCGAGACCGCTGGAAGCTTTTGAAACACCTTGCCTCGCCCCCTTCTCCTGCAGCTTCCTCCTGGAGCCACCTGGAGCTGCTGGTCGAGGTCCCCTACATCCTCCCTTCCTTCTCACTATTTGGCTCCGCAGGGGGTCACCCCCCCCCCCTATTCCGCTCCTCAAGTTTACTACTAATCAAACAGGGATGTCGGTGAAGAGGCTGCCCGGCTCGGCCAGTGCAGCGTGGTGCAGCTAGGCTAGGCACTCCCGCCGGGCGGGCCGGCGCGCCGGGCTTGCCTAACCCGCCGGGCGCCGTGGGCGGGCGCTGCATGGTGGCGTCGCCGCGTCTGGCGCCTGTCAACGGCGCGGCTGTCCCGGGCCATCCTCGGGGACCTGTAAGCCGACGCTCCGGCAAGTCTCGGGGGGGCCCCAGGGCGTGCCGCCCACCCGGGGAGCAGCAGCAGCAACTTACTGCCTTGCACGTGTATGTGTGTGTGTGCATGTATGGACCTCCGCAGCAAAATGAACTCGCGGTGCAGTAGAGGGGCGACAGACTTGTCCAGCAGGCAGTTCAGCGCCTCCACGGCCTTGGGGACCGCCAGCCTGCACGTCCCCGCGTCCACGCCGTCCTCGGGGTCGCGGGGCCGCTCGGGCGGACCGGGCGCTGGCTGCGCGCGGCGCGGCCAAGCTGACGGGTACCATCACCTTCCCTCGCCCCCGCGGCATGAAAGTGAAATGTATGGTGACAGGCCCGGGAGGGGGGCACCTTAGGGGCCTGTACCGGGTGTAACTGAGAATGCGCAACAGTGTTGCGGGATTGCATACCCACCAGGGCTGCAGGGGCCATGGCGCCTTACGGGCTAACTGGGTAGGCAAACCCGCAACACTGTTGCGCATTCTCAGTTACACCCGGTACCTGATTTACTTGGCCGACCTCCGCTGACGGCGGCCGGCTCCACGCGGGTTGGAACCCCGTCGAGGTAGGCAACCCCTCTCGGTCGTCCGGAGATGCCCGCTTGCAACAATTTCCCTTTTCTCCCGCAAATCCCCCTTCTCCTCCCCCCCCCAAGAAATCTCACCGAACGGACGCCGCGCCGGACAGCCTGGAGCCGCTGTGGTCAGTAACCGCATGACAGGTCGGGTTGCCTATC
>NW_026267267.1:235961-238543 GCF_000697945.3 Frankliniella occidentalis | reverse complement strand
TTTGTTAAGTCAAATAATCAAATTTTGAGAATAGGTATATGAAAGCAAATAAACAAAAGTAGTCAGCAGGTATTATTGATTAATCTAGCATTTTGTTGGACGTCGATGACTGCCGAGATGTAGTTTGCAGAACTCAGAGCGGGAATGAAGAATGTTAACGGATATATTAAAATAAAAAGAAATGCATCCCAAAAAGCGAGGAATGTCCATTTAGACTAGAGTGAGCAAGTATTCAACATAAAGGAAGTTAATGTTAATTTTTTGTTAAGTCGCAGCAACAGAAAAGTTTCTAATTTTCATAAGACATGTCACATAAATGAAATAAATCTAGCATTTTTTTTATTTTTTCTTTGATAGAACTTTGATGTGACGTCTACATAAGAAAACAACATTACCAAATCGTACTTACCCAAGCAAACTGCTGGCACTGCTCCTCTATGGGAAACTTTAGTTTTTGTGGCCTGCTAAAGCGTCGTGTCCCATGACTAGTGCGCTCGTGCGCGGAGACCACATGTGAGTCGTTGCACCAAAGAGGTAGTATTAGTCTCCTGCGGTAATTGGCAGATGCCATTTGAACGAACGAGTACTACCTACACACAGACAGAACGAGCAAGCGAACAGGTCCGCACAGGTCGGACGCACGGCTCAAATTGCGTGCTGAGATGCACGGCAGTGCTGCCAGCATGAATCAGCCCAACCAACCGCGCTCCCTACACTCACAAATTTGGCTAAAGTAGCATATTGTAAGTCATGTAAATTGCGCATTTGACCAAGACCTCAAACCAAATTATTTTCCCTTGAAACGTGCACAACTGCGCGAAAAAGAGGACCTTCCCGTTTCCCAGGTCATTGGCACGCCTGGAGGCGCTGAAAGCGGGAATCCTCATGGTTTTTGAATTATCCGCCCGCGGCCGCGGTGCTCCCGGCTCCCCTCTCTCCCGCGGGCGCGGGGCGTCCACGCCCCGGTGATGTCCGTGGCGGCGGCCTCGAAGGGGAAGTCGTTCTTACTCCTGGGTGCCCTGCATGGTGCCCTGGGTGCGCTGGGCGTGGGCCACCCTCGTTCTCCGGTTGGGCCGCGCTCTCTTGGGGCCCGGGGCGTCGGAGGGCCCCCATCCCCTTGACGCGGTGCCGCGGAGGTCGCTCTCTTAGCGGGCCCGCGCGCGTTGGGCGCGGGAGGTGCACAAGGGCACGCCACAGCTTATTCACGTCAAGACGCGGCGCAAATACCTTTATTTACATGTATTGTCAAAATACCCTCGCCCAGCGTACGCACAACACGGACGTGCGGCTCGGCTACGCACGGCACGGTTCTGCATGTCGCAGGTCCTCGGCGCTCTGCTGCTGTCTCAGCTTTACGAGGGGCAGTGGGGATGATAAGGGCCGGTCCTTCATTCTTCTGACTCTCGCTGTCTGACCGAAGGAAACAACCGTGACGACCCGTGCAGAGGTCCGGCGTATGCAGGAATTCAGCCAAACCGTTGGAGATATCGATCTCAGATTTTGATACTAGGTAGATAAAGGATGTGGCTACAGCGTACCAGAGCCCTTTTTCACAAAAAGCGCCCACGAAGAAATCTGTTGTGGCCGAGTCAAGGGGTTCATTGTAGGCAATACAGGCAATGT
Organism: Frankliniella occidentalis; assembly: GCF_000697945.3. NCBI lineage: Eukaryota > Metazoa > Arthropoda > Insecta > Thysanoptera > Thripidae > Frankliniella > Frankliniella occidentalis. The sequence goes on along the minus strand of NW_026267267.1, from coordinate 236,920 downwards.
CGGAGGCAAACGAATAGGTTCGACATCGAGATTAGTCCTTCAAGGACCCACCTGCCAAATTTGGATTTTTTCGGTGCACGGGTTTTTGAGAAACAATGTGAGAAGTCTTCCCGTGCAAGGCTTTGCGAGCGCCGCGCGGAGCCCGCCAGCGCGCTGGACGGGCCGGGCGGGACTTTAGCCTCCTCTTATGGCCGCAAAATTTACCTACTTAGCAGAGCCGGAGTTTATTGACAATCTGTGCGAGGGCGGTGACAGCGTACCTGGCCTGCTTGAGGATGGAGGCGGGCTGGCGGCGGGTGGGGGAGGCGGACGCGGGGCGAGGGCGAGCAGGCGGCCGCCCGGGGGAGCGCGCCCGCTCCACGTCCAGGGCCGACATGGACCGGCTGAGGGGCGGCTCGGGCTCCGGGTACTGGTGCGCCACCCAGCGGCAGCCCAGGAAGGGGGCGATGTCGCGAAGCTCGTGCACGTCCGGCGTCGCCGTGAACATCTGCCCAAGAAGGGAGAGCTCCGACTCGAACTTGCTGCGCAGCCGGTCGACGTGCGTGTGCACGCGGTCGGCCTCGGCGGCGTCCTTGACGGGGGCGGCACCGGGGGCGGTGCGGCGCTGCAGGCTGGCCGTCTTGCTGATGACGTTGATGTGCGGCATGAAGCGGTCCTCGAGCGGCCGACGGGGCACCGGCGACGACGCCGTCCTCTTGGCGGCGCGGCCCGCCTCGTAGCGCCGCCGCAGCCAGTCCACGTCGCCGGCCTCGTGCCCGCGCACCACCACCTGGTGGTCGGGGTGCGGGCGTCCGCGGCACGCGCCAGGTCCGGGTCGCTCCGGCACGCCTCACCCGCGCGCACGCACATGTACGTGATTTTTGATCATCTTCCAGATCTGTGTTCAACTCAGCTTATACCATGTCCTTTTTCTCCGACAAGTACCCAATTTATCAGCTTTCCGAACAGGATCTGCAAAA
>NW_026267267.1:226906-228299 GCF_000697945.3 Frankliniella occidentalis | reverse complement strand
CTGAGGACAAGACCTCCCTGGCGCTCATGTTTGTCGTCACCAGCGCACGGCCCGGGCCGGTGGCGAGCAGGACGAGGGCGTTCACGATGTGCTCGAGGTCCCCGATGACGACCGCAGGATGACCCTGGAGGTGCAAACAGACACTGGAAATGGACTCGGCACACTCAAAAACCCCTAAATATGAAATTTCGTGCAAATCCCGACATTCTAGAATGTCCCTCAGCGTGCGCGGCACGCTTATGTTAACGCGACACGTCTTCCATCTTCACACGAAATTTTGGCTCAAAGTCGCCGCACAAGACTCAGAGACCGCTCATTCGACGCGCAATAATAGCCCACGTAACTTTTACTTCAGTAAAATTTCAGCCTTGTTGGCAAATATTGAGAAAATTGAGAAATTAACAAAATTTCCACTCTGAAATTTTCTAGTAGCAAGTTTTGCGGTTCGATAACAGCCGTAGCGTTCAACGGGCCGGTCTCGAGATAACACCATCCGAAATCTACATCGTTAGCGATCACAACGCAAAAAGAAATTTTGTTCCAGCGCAATTCGACAATTGCTATAGGGGTTCAAAGGGCCCGGTGTAGTGCGCCCACCCGGCAGATAGGCAACCCGCTACCCAGGCCGTCCGCACGGACTGCGGAAGTGGCTACTAGGCAAAATCAGCTAAGGACTACCATGAGAACACGTGTACAAAGTTTCATGCTTCCAACCAGAAGTGCAGGGCTCGAGTGCTTAACGACCGGACTAAAAGGAGACGCGACCCTGCAGCGTCCGCCGCTCACGCGCGCTGACATCACTTCGCTTTCTGGGAAATATCGGGTCACTAATTAAGCGGATAATCGTCACAGACCACTCAATCGACGCAGAATTAAGTTCTACGCAACTTTTACTTCGATAAATTGCCATTCATAGCTGCAGTTTTTGTTCAAATTTCATTTTTTTCCAGGATTAACACTTTGAAATTTTTTAGTGTTAAGTTTCACGGCCACTAAAAGCCGCAGTGTGTGACTGGTCGGTTACATGATTATATACATCGAAAGCTACATCCTTCACGATCACTTTTCTAAAAGAAATTTCACTCCAGCGCTATTTGTATACAAGTTATGAGCGTTAAAAGGGCGCGGTGTAGTGCGCGCGCCGCGGAGGTAGGCAACGCGCTCCACAGGGCGCCTGCACGACCTGCGGCGGTGGCTACCGGGCGAAATCAGCCAAGGAGCATCCAAGGAACAAGTGTACCGAGTTTCATGCTTTTATACCAAAATGCCCCTCTTTTTTTCACTTAGCGACCGGACTAGAGCTGGGCGGCCTGCTCGCGCCACTCCCGCGTGTGTAGCCCGCGCCGGGCGGAGCGGGGCACCGCTCCTGGACTCCTGGGCGTTCCTGAGCGCT
>NW_026267267.1:221180-222021 GCF_000697945.3 Frankliniella occidentalis | reverse complement strand
CAAAAAATAGTGTATGTAGACTGAAAATGGTGAAAACAACATCCCTTTCACATAATTTGGTTGAAACAATTCAAAACGCGTATCACTAAATCAACTGCTTCAGCTAGCCAGCCGGACGGATCCCCGACGGGGGAATGTCGGATCGGAATGTCACTGCAGGCAGCGTCGAAGCGATAACGGAGATGTGCGCCCTGTGCGCCCCGTGTGATAACGGCTTCCTGCCAGACGAGTGGAAGGCAGGCCAAGCCTGTCTTTATTTGTGCGATGTTGAACCAACCCCGTCCCGGTGCGGCGGCGTGCGAGATTGCCCAAACAACCCGACTTCGCACTAACACTTCAGTATGGCGGAGTTGGTGCGCTCCGCAGTCCGCTCAGCTGCACACAATAATGTTTGCAGCAGCAATGTTGTTTTCTGAGGGGAATGAAGAACTTTAAAGTTAAACATATCCATGCACAAAAAGTAAAATTTATTTTAAAATTGAATTGAACGGCTTAATTTTACAAGTCTACTAAATTTTCTTAAAAATCAAAATCTAAATAAAGAACTGAATCAATGAATGTGGGTCATATTTGTTGCACGACTTTCTCTGAGGTTTAGTTAAGCTATGAGATATCCAAAGTCACTGAAAAACTTAGCGCACAGAGTTTTGAAAGTCACTTAAACTTATCAGTTCCTAACTTTCAGTGCGCAAGGTTAGATTTTTACGTTTCAGTAGTGTTCCCATTGAAAATTACTAGATTTCAACACCTCTCTTGTGAAATGTTGACCTATGAAAACTGATCGGACAAAGGAGAAAAATTGAGTTTGGGCATGTATATTTATTTTGCCAGCTCTTTTATT
>NW_026267267.1:217605-220030 GCF_000697945.3 Frankliniella occidentalis | reverse complement strand
TCTCAGAACACACAACACCCACAGACATGACAGTAGTACCACTGTAGAAGCGGGGTGCTGGTCTCAATTAAAGCAACGAACCTTTTTTTAAGGTTAAGCCTTGGGGGAGGCCTTTGGGAAAAATTGTTGCCCGCGGGTGTGCGTACACTTATGAAATTTTGAGTTAAATCTACGTATATTTGGCCGGCGAAACGATGTTGAATCCCGGGCAGACACCATGTCTCGGCCGCGCCGCCTGGAGCAGGCGAGGCGTGCAAACGCTGCGCGCAGTTCCTTCCTTGCTTATATCTTCTGTTCAAAATATCGTCGAAATGATCGGCATATGTCTGTTTGAAGGAAAAAGAACAAGGAATCCGATTGTATTTACAAAAATAATGAAATGGGACCGGAAGCTTATGAAAATAAAGTTTGAAGGTGAAGTATGCGCTAAGCAGGGGACGTGACGGACGGGCATATTTTGATTTTTTTCGAGGTTAAAGAAGCTTTTAACCAGGCGCGGTATAAGGAGGGAGCGACAGGGGGGGCGATGCACAGTGGCCCTGACGGTCGGGGTAGACAAGTTCTAGACGCATTTAGACGTATTTCAGACACATTGTAGACAGAGTAAACTAGTATTTGTCTACTTTCTGATCACATTTGTCTACTACGAGGTCTAGAAACTGTCTAGTATCGTTTTCACTAGTCCACTTTTAAGCTGATGTCTGCATGTAGTCTACTTCTAGTCTATCCTTGCGTCTTGGTGATGTCTACTATTTGACTACTGATTGCCTATCAGTGCGACACTTACTCCCTGTCTACTCTACGTCTAAGACAGCCGAGCCCCTCAAGTCTAGAGTCTGTCTACAATTCGTCACTACTGTCTACCTGTCTTAAAGTCCAGTTTGTGTCTACTTCTAGTCTGTACTTGCGTCTTGTTGATGTCTACTATTTGTCTACTGATTGTCTACCAGCGCGACACCTACTTCCTTGCTACTCTACGTCCAAGACAGCCGAGCCCCTCAAGTCTAGAGTCTGTCTATACAACTAGTCACGATTGTCTATCTGTCTTGAAGTCCAGTGTGTGTCTATTTTGCGTCCAGTATGTTTTCTACCAGATGCCTACATATGACTTATACTTTGCCTGCTAGTGCAACAACTATTTTATGTTTACATTACGTCTACCCTGCCTATCAGTTGTCTACATTTAGTCTATAGACTGGTTCTGGAATGTCCCTTTAGACAAAACCTAGACAACAAGTAGCTCATGCGCATGTAGACAAATAGTAGACAATATGCAGGCGCCAACTCGAACGATAAGACACATATGCTTCTGGAGTAGACCGCGATGACAGAGACTAGGCATAGAAATCATAGACCAGAATCATTCTAGGCACCGCGTATAGTCAGATCGTTATGCCACATAGCTCCTCTACGGAAGCATCCGTGGGTGAGGGGTAGCGTTCGCGCTCTCGAGCCCTAAGGTTGCGGGGTCAACTCCCAGTAGGAGCTTGCCTAAAGTGCGAATGGAAGGGTAGTTACCTACGAGTACTGATAGGTACACTATCTGACGTTACTTTATGTCTACAGTGCACATGTAGACTTTCAATAGGCAAGCCGGAAAGCTTATATGTAGACAGCTTCTAGACAAAGAGTAGACTACTTCTAGACATTTACGCGACGGTTATTAGACACATTCTGGACATGTCTACTCGTGTCTAAAGTTGAGACTACTGGACACATAGTAGACATCTAATATTTGTCTACTAGTCGACTACTTCCTGTCTCAAATTTTGTCTACTTTTTTGTCTACAATTTGTCTACCCCGACCGTCAGGGTGGGTTGCCTAGATACAGGGGTTTTGTAGCACAAATTGCCTACATTTCAGGCGGCTCACTGAAGACGATTGGGGGGGGGGGGGGCGATCGCATCGCGATCGCATCGACGAAAAATAACGTGACAGTTCTTTAATATACTATGTTCATTGATATGTTCCACCGCATGTACAATTACGAGTAAATTTATGGTTTTGTCTTGAACCGCGAAGATATCTACATTCAAATGCAATGCCATGAAATGTACCGAGTCGCAAGTGAACATTTTCTTGTTTGTTGTTGACTAAAGTGTCATATAACTTTTTGCGCAGCAGCTCTTCATAATTGTTTTCTTCAGAGTACCGTATTTCCAAATATGTGTTGGTTGTCACAATTGCGTGCTGTTTTAGCGCAGAAACTGTATTTCGAAAACTGACGTACGGACAGACGTACGCACGTACGTAAATGGCCAGGTTATTTTTGATAGCCCCCTGGCCCACACTTCCACGGTCCGTATAGCCCAGGAAACCAAGGTTTTTACCGTAAAAAAATGTTATAAAGCTGTATTTTTGAACACGGATAGAGTTTTGTGTGCTGACTAACGTAAATTTTCCGGCTGCTGTCTAGACCTTGAG
>NW_026267267.1:215366-217555 GCF_000697945.3 Frankliniella occidentalis | reverse complement strand
CAGACAAATTTGTATCTGATGAAGATGTGCTCAAAGACACATCTAACTAAGGTACAAAAATTGTCCCTCCCCATTTAGAGTGTACGACAACAGCATCAATGGCCATCCAGGACGAGCAGCGACGATAAAAGCAGGAGAGGGAGAGAGACAGAGAGAGAGAGAGAGAGAGAGAGAGAGAGAGAGAGAAGGGGGGGGGGGGAATAAAAATCTCCGGAGACGACGACGACATCACATAAAGAGGCGGACCTCCCTTATTATCACGGTGCGCCGCTACTGTCAGGTGGACAAGAGAGAGACAGAGAGCGAGAGAGACAGAGATGCGGCAGGTGCGCCCCTTTCTCTCTGTCTGTCTCTCCTGTCCACCTGACAGTATACCGGCGTGTTTTAGGAGCCGAATATACGCAGAAACGTTCATGTTACTACTTTCTCGGAAGCCAGTGCGGAGAGGAAAGTTATTTGCCTGATGGCTGCGTGTCTCTCCCTCATATACCTTTGCTTCTTTGCTTTGATGCGGTATCGATATCGATATCTCCGAGCTTTGTGTGCTCGTATGGTTGGGGTGTGGCCTGGGGTGAGGGAGGGTGCGGGACGCGGCACTTACCCACTCACCCACACTCGCCCACACAGACAACACACACACGCAGCGCAGGCACAAGCTAGCGCTCGCTCGCGGCTACCATATACCGACCCCGCAGATATTGAAAAGGACAGGAGACCTCTGGTCCCGAATACATAGGAAAATACACACATGTCGGAGGTGCAGTAGGCCGGGCTGCTGCTGCTGCTGTCATTTGATGGACAGGGAGCAGAGAGCAGGGGTGGAAGAGGGGTGGAGAGAGAGAGAGAGAGGAGGGGGGAGGCACGCCGCCGCCCACCCTGCTCGCCTGCTCGCGCTCGTATCATCCCGGTGGCGGAATTAACATGTGATGGAAGACGTTGTTGACACAGGCGGCCGCGCAGTTGTAGAGAGAGGGTGGGACAGGTGGAGGAGCGCCGCGCAGCGATAGATTACTCTTTAGAATGTTATGTACCTCCTCATATGATCACCACAAATCTTTTGGAAAGGGTCACCCTGGCCCTCCTGGACGAATGCTCCGCGCGACCCTAGCTCACGGTCACGTGCTTCCCTGTCCCACCCCCGCAGGCTACAAGAACGGCACCCTGGTCACGGCCAGCCACGCCGTGTTCCACGCCGGCCAGCACAAGGGCAGCCGCGCCCCCGCCGCCGTCGTGGGCTTCCAGGTGCAGCACTCCGCACTGCACACTCTCTTCACCAACATCACCTCCACCGCGCCGACCTTCCTCGGGGTAAGACCATTTTCATTTTCCACGAAGTTACTCTCAGGAATTTTTTTGAAAAATCTCCTAATTTTTCCCGTAAGAGTTTAATTTTTTCCAATTTTTCTAGTGACATTTCAAAATTTTCAAAATTTTTATGAAGATGTTAAAAATGTGTCCGATCTTATAAACCCCTTAACGAGAGTAACTTTCTTGACTGGTGCGAATCCCTCCTCCCTCTCACAGTGCGGGCCCAAGCCGCAGGAGTGCAAGACATGCTCCTCCGCCGAGGTGGACTGCTTCGTGCTGGACAACCACGGCTTCGTGATCGTGGCCGAGGACCTCGCGCAGACGGGCCGCTTCTTCGGCGAGGTGCAGGGCGCCATCATGGAGATGATGGTGCGGGAGGGCATCTACCGCAGGGTCACCATCTACGACTACCAGGCCGTGTGCTTCCGACCGGACGGCGTCATCAGCTCGGGGCCCAAGCGGGCCATCACGGTGAGTACGCTCATCCACGAGTCATAGGCCAGGGGTCTTTTGCGTACACCGATTTTTCTTTTCCTTTTTTTTTCTTGATTTTTTTCCTTATTTTTTTTCTTCAAATGGGCGTTTACTGATTTTTTTTTTTAAAGAAATGCCTCCTTGGTTGTAAGGGCAAACCCACATGACAGGTTTGATTTTGTGGTATAGTCTTGCCATGGTATACACCGCGCCACATAGCGCGCCAGTTACTTGTTCTGGTGGCCAAGGTCAAGACGATATCGGATTTGCGGCCGCGCGTGTTTCGTGTCCAGAAAGCAGAAGGATAAGATCGCGGGCATGGTTTAAAAACGGTCCGGGGCACCTAAAGGAGCTCGCGCCCAGCGCGCCTGTCAGGCGATGGATAGGCAACCGGTGCCGCTGCAGCA
>NW_026267267.1:213981-215316 GCF_000697945.3 Frankliniella occidentalis | reverse complement strand
GGCAGAAAAAATAGAAACAAAACCTCGTCTTCTAAACTTACATATACAACGACGCGGGGGAGGGCAGGAGATGTGGGTGCAACTAAACATATTGCACTATTGCAATCTAAGTGGTACAAGTAGCCGGATTCGCAATCACCGGTCTCTGAGCTCGGGCTGGTCGGCGTCCCGCGAACTCCCACAGAAATATTATAGACTGGAATAGAACTTTTGACTTGGTATCATCTGCTTTCACGATCCGTTTCTGGTCGGAACTTTTTTTAAGGTTTAATAGCATAATTTTGAGCACACTTAACAAATTTTGCGTGTTTTCATTCTAAGTCCCAGACCAGAGCTTATTTGAGCATGTTGAAAAACGTGGTGCTAAGCAGCGAACATGTATCATGCATGCATCTTTGAACTTATGAGATGTTAATGAAACTGTTTTATTCATATGTTTTGAGTCGCTACCGAGGCATTTTAACGAGTTTACTCAATAGATGCCTCCTAAAAAAAATTGCAAGTCCCGTGACGGTGAAGGAGTACGTGAGGTAGGTTATGGCGGCGCCATCCGTGCTGCCACCTGTGGACGGACATAGTAACTACTTCAGTGGTTTGGTTAAAGAACGAGTTTCCTATTTAGCACAAAATTTATTTTGTGTTCATAGTTTCCCTTGCACGCAAAAAAAAATCTGGCGGTAGTGCTAGATTTTTAGCACCGGTGCTAATTTTTTCGTCTGTATAGGCCCAGCTAATTTTTTAGCTGTACACCTAAAAGGAGCTAGCTGGAAGACATTAACTAGATTTACAACAGTCCGTTTGCACCAGTGCTATGTCAAATTTCAATATTGCTATTTTTTTCCCTATTTAAATACTCCATATATGTGCCCCACGATATTCGATTATTCGCTGTAAGTCAGAGTCGTGCTGTCTTGTGGCCGGAGTGAGGCTTCTGCCTTTGTGGAAAAATAAAAATTAAATTGGGAGGCATCAGACATCCAAGATGGACGTCCGTCTTCCGTTCCGAGTGCTGGACGGACTAACGTCTGTCGGCCCGAAATTTAACTTGAAAAGGGAGCGAAATACTCCAAACACCCAAAGCAATTGACACCCGTAGCAACCATCGAGATATAACAGAGAACTTTAGTCGGTGGTGCCATCTAGCGGAGACCTATGAACTTCTAAATCCAGAGGCGAGAACAGTGTTTCTTGGTGCAGCTTGCACATTTAGCAGTACAGCAAATTGATTCAGCTAGGCATGACACTTCTCGATGGATATGGACTAAGATGCAGACCAGACCGTTTTTGCGACAGCTAATTGAGGTCTAGATCTATAGCTAAACCGACAATCGTGCC
>NW_026267267.1:205770-206491 GCF_000697945.3 Frankliniella occidentalis | reverse complement strand
TGGCTGAAAGTCTGGTCCCTCTTGCATTGAAACCGGAAGTCTGGGAATCGAATATGGAAGAAATCCACGCCGTCTTGTTATTGGTCCCAAACCCTTCTGTCTCACAGTCCTCACATTGATACTTACATTTAAAATTTTTTTTCATGTCCTTCTTCTTTTGCTCCTTTGATTCATTCCGCCACACTTCCTTTGACTTATTGTTCACAAGATTCCACGGCGCCGAAATACGGTACACCGCATATCTGATTTAAACATATTCACAAATTCATAATACATGAAATGACTACAAAAATACCTAGGGTGCACCTCATTTCGGCGCAACTCGGAGGGATGCTTGTTATTGGTCCAAAACCTTACGTCTGACACATGCTCAAATTTTTTACTTTCTATCGGAGGGGAGAGGGGCAGGGCGGGGGTGAGAGGTGGCTTGCTGTTCCCAATTTCCTGTAATGCTCTCTCTCAGTTAGCATCTCTAATGACATCTCAGCACTGTCAGCTCCACATAAGCTGCTAATTGAAGCTGACAATGGCCGCACAACACTTATCCTAGATTTTTGTAGATCACTTACGCTTTCTGCTGTTATTTTCAAGTTTCCTTCACACGATATTGGCAGGGTTGCTAAACTAAGACCAAAAGCCACGCCGCTCCTCAAGCGAATAGTTGAAATCTGGAAAGTTGTCCTGGTAAGAAATGTACGCCGTATTGTTATTGGTCCAAAAC
>NW_026267267.1:204627-205720 GCF_000697945.3 Frankliniella occidentalis | reverse complement strand
CGGGGACTAAAATCGAGGTAAGAGAGGAGTTCCGAATCTACCAGTGTACCAAAATCCAGCTTTCTACAATTTTTGTTAGGCCTGAGGCATTATTTTGCACTTGTGTCCTGGGCTATGAGTGTGACAGAGAGATACGACGGCGGCGTGCAACGATGGCCGGGAAAAGCAGCAAAACTAAAACGTGAATTGGAACCGTATCAAAAATAGTGATCAAATTTTTATTTCGTGGGTTGTATAGATGCCTGAAAATCAAAATTAGATCTCTCAATGTGCGAGATGACGGGGAAATAACAGGGAAGAGGCCCATTTCTTTTAACGGTCGCCGTGGTTGAACGGTTTCACAAATACACATTATGACTGGCGCATTTACCTCAGCAACAGCTCTTCTACCGACTCCATCTGAAATAACCAAGGGTTTTTGCAAAAATATAGAAATTTTAAGTTGTAGGGAGTTTACGACTTTTTGTCAATGTTCAAGCAAGGCTCCTAGCTCCCCACATATCGGCCGCAAATTCTTTACTCGTTCTTTACCATCCCACTTCACCTTCGTGGTGGTAGGAAGAACGAGTATTGTTCTCAGTGCGGTGTCACGCTTTTCCTGTTCCTGTTTTCATCTCAGAACACACAACACCCACAGACATGACAGTAGTACCACTGTAGAAGCGGGGTGCTGGTCTCAATTAAAGCAACGAACCTTTTTTTAAGGTTTAGTAGCATAATTTTGAGCACACTTAACAAATTTTGCGTGTTTTCATTCTAAGTCCCAGACCAGAGCTTATTTGAGCATGTTGAAAAACGTAGTGCTAAGCAACGAAAATGTATCACGCATGCATCTTTGAACTTATGAGATGTTAATGAAACTGTTTTATTAATATGTTTTGAGTCGCTACCGCAGGCCAAGGTAGGTGTATGCCAGGCACGTCGCAGCGTAACAGTGTTTTGTGAGATATCGCGAAGCCTGTTACGCGAGACGTGGTCTGGCGTACATCTACCTTGTGGGTAATTCGACATCGTCTGAAGGGCACGACAGTAATGTTTACTTGTTGGAACTCGTTGCAGCGGAAACGTCCGTATTCGAAGAGGTCCGCGGAAT
>NW_026267267.1:194982-199939 GCF_000697945.3 Frankliniella occidentalis | reverse complement strand
ACGAAAATTGCGTCCGTTTTGCTCTATCTTGCACCGTTTGGGTGCTAGGGCGCATTTCTTGGCGAAAATAAGGTGAAAATGACCAAATGGTCTATTAAATCGTAAAATTTAACTCGTCTGGGGTGTCAGCGCCGCAAGCCTAGCTAAACGTGCGCCAGGCGCGTCGCAGCGTAACAGTGTTTCGTGAGATATCGCGAAGCCTGTTACGCGAGACGTGGTCTGGCGTACATATAGCTAGTAACTGTGGATGCGTCGGGCCGCTCTGCCTGAGCAAGGGTCGCGTCAGTGCTGGGGCAGGGCCTGTGGGACGGCCCTGCATGAACCCTTTCACACCGAGATAGTTGAATTTGTGCTCAAAACACAAAACTCTATCCGTGTTTAAAAATACAGCTTCATAACAATTTTTTTAGGGTAATTTTGACTTTTGCTTCCTGGGCTAGTTGGCTGAGCAATTAGCGAAGCCTATTACTCCGTCTGGTCGGAAAAAACTTTTTCTGTCTGTCTGTCTGTCTGTGTGTCTGTCTGTCTGTCTGTCCGCACGATAACTCGAGAACGAATTGAGCTAGCGACCTTGGATTTTCAGGGTCGTTCTGTACCATAAAAAGACAGATCGAGTTCGATGATGAGCATTCTAGCTCAAAAATTGGACTTTTAAAAAATCAAAAACAACGGGTCCCAAAAATGACGTTTTTTGAAAATATTTTTTTTATGGTTTCCTAGGGGGTAGGTAACTCATCAAAGTAGAGCCCTTTGGGCGAAAATTTTCTCCGTTTTGCTCTAGCTCAAACCGTTTAGGCGCTAGAGTGTATTTTGGACGAAAATGAGCGAAAAAATGTACAACCCTGCACGATCAGTCGAAGTGACGGGCGTTGACGGGCCGGAGGCCCGTATCTTTGTGCACATTTTAGCACTACCTGACTCGGGTGTCAGCGCCGCAGGCCAAGGTAGGTGTATGCCAGGCACGTCGCAGCGTAACAGTGTTTCGTGAGATTTCGCGAAGCCTGTTACGCGAGACGTGGTCTGGCGTACATCTACCTTGTAGGTAATTCGACATCGTCTGAAGGGCACGACAGTAATGTTTACTTGTTGGAACTCGTTGCAGCGGAAACGTCCGTATTCGAAGAGGTCCGCGGAATTGAAAAGGCTACAGATGGAGGTGGATGAACTCAATAAAGCCTGTTTTGAGTCCCAGTCTGTCGATCTGGGCTGTGACAACTATACTGCCTCTGTGAGTATACGTGGTCTTATTGGACCTTCAACGATCACCCGCCCCCCTCCCATTTCGAGTGAAAGCAAAGCCTACAAATGCAAGGGGGGGGGGCGAGGTGGGGGGAGGGGGGTTCAGCACGCTCATTCTAACGAAACGATTAGAACGCGGTGAGAACAAAAAGTTTTTGAAAAACATGTCATATGTTTCCTTTTGCATCGCCACGGTCCATGAGCGCCCGGCGATGATCTGAGATGTATTGAGACATTTTTGACTTATTTAAAGCATTCTTTTGCAGCCGCATGTTGACTTCGAGCGTGAGGCTGGAAATTCTGATGCCAACAGTGAGCATGGAAAGCCTGATCAAATACATGCGAGTAAGGATGAGGAGGAGTTTATTAAGGACCTGAGAACTTGTTTTGCTGAACACGGCCTAACACGGATGGCTCAAATTGACATTTTGAAACTTCTTCGTGAGCATGGGCATCCGTCGTTACCCCACTACAAGAATATCATGAGCACACCGAGGAGTGTTGGGAATTTAATTGAAACTGTTTCCAACGGCCAATTGTATTATGCGGGCATTGAATACGGCTTACGAGCAACCGTCACGAAGGAATACTTAGCTCAGTGCAAGAATATAAGTGTTGACTTTTTCTGGGACGGCTTGTCTCCTTACACAAGTGTATCAAACAAGGTATGGCCAATTTTGTGCCGTTTGAGCGCTACAGGATTCAGTGTCGAGAGCAGTCCTTTCATAGTGAGTGTTTTCAATGGCAAGCATGATCCACAACCAGCTGAGTTTTTAAAGGATTTTGTGAAAGAAGCCAAAGAATTACAAACCCATGGAATCAAGATTGAGGGCGTAAGGTATGAGGTGCGAATTGAAAAAATCATAGCAGACTTTCCAGCTCGCTGCAGAATGAAGTGCGTCTGTGGCGAGGGTTCGGCGGCGAAGATTCAATGCGAAAAATGCACAATAGTGGGCAAGCACATTACAGGGAAAGGAACACATTTCGGAAAGAATGAGATGAGACGGAGCAAGCCCACCCTTCGAACAGACTTGACGTTCAGACAGAGGCTTCAAAAGGAATATCACACCGACTCTCATGGTGCGCCACGCCCTGATTCTCCGTTACTTGAGCTGGATTTGGATTTAATAATGGACATACCTATTGACCCAATGCACCTGTTGTACTGTGCGGGTGTGGTAAAACGATGGTGGGAATTTCTCGTTGTCAAGAAGAAAAATGTGAAGCATCGCGTGCAACCGAAATTGCAGAAGAGAATCTCAGAATACATGGAACAAGAAATTGGGAAGTACTTTCCAAGCGAATATGCGAGGAGAGTGAGAGGCCTGCTCTCGTACAAATTATTCAAAGCAACGGAATGGCGACGGTTTTTGTTATACGACGGCATTCTAGTTGCCAAAAAATTTGTAGCACGGCCTGCTTACCGAATGCTGCTGTTACTGTCCTGCGCTGTGCGTATTTTATCTTCTCCAGAACTGATCGCTCAGGGTGCTCTGCTATCAGATGCTCACAACTTACTGGTAATTTTTGTGTCGTTAGTTGAGGAAGAGTTTGGACGCCATTTCATGACAATGAAAGTGCACAGCCTGCTTCACTTGGCAAGAGACTGTGAAAAGCATGGGTTCTTAGAGCGATTTTCAGCTTTTCCGTTTGAGTCATATCTTAGTAGCATGAATAAAGCAATGCGTGCACATGGCCGCTGTTTACAGCAGATTGTGAGCAGGGTAGTTGAAGGACACCTGCTACAACCCAAACCTGTTGAATTGCGAAGTCATGATAAGAACGCTGGGGCGATCCTTTCATGTGAAACATTTGTTGATCCTCACAAAGAGGGCGAGAAGTACTACCTGAGAGCATCACTACCGTGTATGTCCATACGCGCAGACAGAGAGCGTGACTCTTTTTTCAAAACTGTAGACAATGATATCATTAAAGTCACAGCGATATTGCGCGACGACACACAGTTGGATGAAATATACGTTTTGGGGAATAGGTTTGTGTTCTCCGAAGATTTTTTTAGATGGCCTATGAGGTCTAAAACTATTGGAATTGAAAAGGTGTGGGGAATAGAATCCAAGACAAGAAAGTGGCGTATTGAAAGCATAAAATGCAAGTGTGTCCTTTTAAGGATTGAAAGCAGTTCATTAGAATGGTTATGCTTGCCGCTTGTACACTAATTGGAACTTCGCCTGTGGCGCAGCACTTTATTTTATGCGCTTGAAAATTAGTATTGCTTAGCAATAAAAATTAAGTCTCATATAAATGTACACAACGATTATCTTATTGACGAAAAGCATCCCTGGGCGGGGGCGCGGGGGCGGGGCGTAGCTTGGCGGTCAACTTCAGCAAGGGTGTCAGCCTTCTGACCTACACATAAACATAAATAATTCTTGAAATGACATACGATTCTGCACACTGGGGGGGAGGAGGGTTGAGAGGTGGCTCGCTGCCCCAGAAGCGCTACTGCATTAAATGCGCTTCAATGCGCATTGAAATGCACATGAAAGGTGACACATTGGTGACGCATTAAATGCGCGTAGAGTGCACTAAATGCACATTAAATGCGTATTAAATGCTGTAAAAGCGTCAACAATGTGTCACCTTTTATGTGCATTTCAATGCGCATTGAAGCGCATAATGCGGTTGGCGCTACTGGGATGCTCCTGGTTCAGTACGTTCGGATTGGTATGTGATGAGATCGATTGTTGTCCAGGTGGCTGCTTGCCTGGCTGATTAGTGTCTTTGGTGTTCCAGGGCTGTTGTTGTCGGTTCGGGCGAGTGCCTTTCAATGAGGCCTTTGGTGGGTACTTGTTTATGTTCGCTTGGCTGGCACAAAGTACTCCAGTGAGTCAGCGAAAATTAGGTTATTGTCACACTATTTCCGTAAAGTATTTACAAATGTACACAGATCATGCTGTCTGCCTTCTGGGGCATTCTGCGGCCTGGCCCGAAAAAAAAGCCAACCCGGCCGGGCCGGCGAGCGGCTTGCTGGTTAGTGTCTTTGGTGTTCTCCAAGGGCTGTTGTTGTTAGTTCGGGCGAGCGCCTTTCCATGAGGCGACTCCGATTCCTCTGATTCCTTTCTTCGTGGATTTAGGGGAAAGGTAAGGGAGGGGGGGTGCTCCTGACTTGTTCTTGACCAAAAATCCATGTAATACAATGAGCACTACTTTAGGTACACTCAGATATCATTTTATTCCTAGAACATACCATCTACTGATAAGAAGTCGTCACCAGTTCATCGTCCAAGAGGCAGGGGCCCAAGGGCATGTGGATACAGAACGTTGACCTGCACGTCTGGTCTGTGGTGATTTGGAACCGGAAGTCGGGGAACAGAGTCTGGAAGAAATCCACGCTGTCTTGTTATTGGTCCCAAACCCTTCTTTCTGTCTCACAGTCCTCACATTGATACTTACATTTAAATTTTTTTTCATATCCTTCTTCTTTTGCTCCTTTGTATCATTCAGCCACACTTCCTTTGACTTGTTCAGAAGATTCCACGGCGCCGAAATACGGTACACCGCATATCTGATTTAAACATATTCACAAATTCATAATACATGAAATGACTACAAAAATACCTAGGGTGCACCTCATTTCGGCGCAACTCGGAGGGATGCTTGTAATTGGTCCAAAACCTTACGTCTGACACATGCTCAAATTTTTTACTTTCTATCGGAGGGGAGAGGGGCAGGGCGGGGGTGAGAGGTGGCTTGCTGT
>NW_026267267.1:189496-190442 GCF_000697945.3 Frankliniella occidentalis | reverse complement strand
CCCCTTCTTGCCCCCCTAATACGCCCCTGCTCGCCAATCTGCTTCCCTAGAAGCTTCCAGCTTCAATGCATTAAATGGGCTTCAATGCGCATAGAAATGCACACAGAAGGTAACACATTGCTGACGCATTAAATGCGCGTAATGCGCACCAATGTGTCAACTTTTCTGTGCATTTCCACGCGCATTGAAGCGCATTTAATGCGTTTGGCGCTTCTGGGGTACGCGCATTGAAAATTTGTCTACCTTTTACGCACATTTTTGTGCGCATAGACGCATTTATGCACATATCAGTAGATGATTAGTATTTTTAATTGATCGTCCAGACAGTACATAATTTTTTCTCCAATTCATACTGCACTGCAAGTTACGAGTGCTCGGCGCCTGTGAGACTCGGGGTAGGCCACCCCCCAGTACGCGCACGCACTGCAGGCGAGATGTTGCCTACCTATTAGGCGCTAGGAGAGCTTGCGTTGACGCGCTTCTGCCCCAGAAGCGCCACTGCATTAAATGCGCTTCAATGCGCATTGAAATGCACACATAAAAGGTGACACATTGATGACGCATTAAATGCGCGTAGAGTGCACTAAATGCGCATTAAATGCGTATTAAATGCTGTAATGCGCTTTAAAAGCGTCAACATTGTGTCACCTTTTATGTGCATTTCAATGCGCATTGAAGCGCATAATGCGGTTGGCGCTATACTGGGATGCTCCTGGTTCAGTACGTTCGGATTGGTACGTGATGAGATCGATTGTTCTCCAGGTGGCTGCTTGCCTGGCTGATTAGTGTCTTTGGTGTTCCAGGGCTGTTGTTGTCGGTTCGGGCGAGTGCCTTTCCATGAGGCCTTTGGCGGGTACTTGTTTATGTTCGCTTGGCTGGCACAAAGTACTCCAGTGAGTCAGCGAAAATTAGGTTATTGTCACACTATTTCCGTAAAGTATTTACA
>NW_026267267.1:179960-189446 GCF_000697945.3 Frankliniella occidentalis | reverse complement strand
AATAGAGAGATAAAAATCCAAATAAAAAAGAACAATAATAAATCTCAATTACATTTTGTTTGCAATTGTGTGGTTCAATATAGATATTTCATGATGCATTATATCTCACAAGGAAAATGATATTGATGCAGGGGGAAAAAAGTTAAAGTTGTTCTGAAATAAACTCAGAATATGGAGATCTTCTTCTTTGTGTCAGACAGAAGCATTGAACTTCAGGAATTTGGAATAAGGGGAAGGCTTCTGGCGCACAAACCAGAATGTTGTTAAAGTTATAGAGTTTTCCAAGTTAAGATTTATATAGATATTGGAGAAAATGCATATTTTAATTGTTCCTGCTACTCATGCGACCAATGCTGCCAAATAGATGTCTTATGGAAGACAAAAGATATCATGTTATGGATCTTGTGCTCTCCCCTTAGTGGATAAGTTTATCAAGCACAGTGCAATTCCAAGTTAGAGAGCATCCCTGAGTTCCAATTGATAATGTATCAAATATCATGGTATGAAATATATCATTATGTGGTGCTGCAATAGTTTAGGAAAAGAATAACATGTAAGAGTCTGAATGGTGAGTAATCAATATCAAAAATAATGGCACATTCGTCCACAAAACATATCTCATAATGAAAAACATGTCATAAGTTTCCTTTTTTTCGAACTGATCTGAGTTAAATTCGCTCAAGAAATTTTTCAAGGGAACTTCCAGAGTAATTTTTCTATCAGATAATACTAAGTGCAGTGCGTCTGACCAAAGAATGCGACAAAAATAAGTATGCAGTCTCTTTGTACAAAATGATAGGTGAGGTCGCATCAAATTATACCCTCCTGGACCTTATTCTACATTTCTCTCTGTGTGGCATTTACATCTGCTTAGATCCCATCAACTGTTTTGTGATATATAAGTTACAAGAAAATCCAAGGTGCAAAGGAGAGGAGAGAATTGTCGCATTCTTTTGTCAGAAGAATTATACTAGGCATGGAAATGATGATCTGATGAAGTTCTGGGAAAATAAGAAAAGCAGCAAGCTTGACCAGGAACATAAATAAAGCTCAGTGGTTCTGAGCTCCTAAATAAAAAATAATAAGTTGACTAGACAAACAATTTGAGTTGTTCCTGGCTGATATTGCTTTTTACTGTGAACTCATATCAATAAAGCCCTGCATTTACTGAAAATCAGTATTATAATCAAAATGTATTCAAGAGAAGGGAATATCATGTCTATAAATTACTTTTTCAATTCGCCATGGTAAAAATTTGCTGCTAGTAGGCTCATACATTTACGATTTCCCAAACCATACATATGTCTTTACTGCATATTCTTGTGAATTTAATATATAATTATACCCGTCCACTCCTACTGCTATTTGCTTGTGCATCCTTATTCTTTTTATTCAATTTAAGATAATCCTAAATCACTGTTTCAAAATTCTTGATTTTTGCCTTTTACTTCTTAAATTGAAATTGTGTACATGACAAGATTGGTCAGAAAAGTTGACAACTACTACAATTTGATTTGAATGTAGATATTCTGATTCATTACGTATTTTGTTGACATTTTTTCTAAGAAAATTTCGTTTTCATCTGATAGGCATCTATTCAGATTCCATTAGGTTCCACAAATTTTTATAACCCTTTTTAAGACAACCTTACTACCTAAGCTGTTGATACCTTGTCATCACAAATAATCTTACTTTCACACCAAACTTCACATTATATAGTTAGATTGTTGAGGATAACCATGGTCTATTCTCTTCTCAGTATTTTGATTGTATTATGCCTTCATAAAGTCATATCAATTATAAACAGTTTGAGTAATCATACTTTATCAAAACATTGCATTTATACAGAAACTTGTTGTCATCTGCTTCTGTAAATGCTTTAAGTGAAGCATTGGTTAGTGGTCCAAATGTTATACTTTATAATATGTAAGGTAAGATATTATTTGTTCTCAAACACCGATTACCATGTCTTCAAATAAATACTAATGACTAGTTCAGTTTTTTGTATGAAAGACAGTTCATGGTTGTTATGGTTGTACTTGAATCCTCTGTCCAAAGGAAATGTGTTTGTTTCTTTATTGTCCTTTTTGGCAACATACCAAGAACTTGACTTTATAGCCATAACTGACTTCATGTATACTTAATTTCTCAACCCTTTGTACATAATGTGATTGTTGTTATGATTTATAAGATGTGTGATAAATAAATCCCTGCTATTTGAACTTTAGTTGTATTTCAACTGTCTGTCCTTTCTACCACAACAATGTTCATTAAGGCAATGCCAGCCAACAATGCTATCACCAGAAAATTCAAAGGTCAATCTTGCACGGCCAGTTTTTGTTTCTTTAATTGTATTCTAAATTAACTGTTGTCAATCAAAACATGTCTCTCTTCAACACAGAAATGGATTTCAAGACTATTTATCGATTAGACTTTGCTCCAAAGCGGGGATCAGCGTATGGTTCCTTAGTAATTGTTTACTTTCACTTCTCTGGTCTCTGTCAGTTCATAAACTATTGCTGTTACAGATTTAAATATACACCTCCAACAGACTCTGATCCTGTGTCCTCACCTTGGCATCAATATTTAGTACCAGATGAGAGTTTAAGGCATTTGCTACCTGCAGACGGTGTTTATGAAGAACCATCATGTGTGCTGCATAGGGTAGATTTTAAACTATTCCACCAATATAATTTTAGATTGGATGTGAAAACAATAATAATCCGCAATATTATCAAACTCACTTACAGAATTTCTTAAAACATATGCCCGACCTGGAACTAGTGAAACAACAGCTGGGACGCAGAGGACAGAGCATTTACCAGTTTGATTTTTGTAGGACAGGTACAGCTGCTGATGTTTCCTTAACTAGATTTGCAACAACCCATGAGAGGTCATAAAAGATATTTTCCTTTTACTTCAGGTGACTTTGAATCCAAAAGAACACGCAATGCAAAGATAATAACTTTGCCACCCGATTGGGCAACACCTTTGTCCACTCATCGATGTTCATATAGAGACCCAAAATCAATTATGAAGTTGTCTATTGAGCCACCTAGATTTTCCTACAAAGACAACTTGATTCCCAATGGTAACTACACAAGAGCTCACAACTTCACTTGAGCTAAAATATAAAATAATAACTATGGTACCATAATTTTGTCTACTAATCAAATGATCAAAAGGAGGGATGGCTTCTGGAACATGGAATGTACGAGATAGGGTGATTATAATTTTGTAGACAGCGAAAAATGTTGTAATTCAATCTTTCTAGAGACGGAGCGGAGGATTCTCAAAGTCAGAACGGGCGAGTCAGACTATATGGCCAATTGCGGCGCGTTGGGAGAGTTCATCATCCGAGAAAAACTGCACGGCGAAGGAAGACCAAAGGCCATGTCCCTGTGGGAGGTGAAGAGACGTCTAGCCCTACTGGACCAAGGAGTCATTCAGGAGGACTGACCCATTAGGACCCAACAAGGTCATTGAACATACTACTAGTTCCCCTTTGTTTATGCTATTCTTTATCACTATATTGAGCACACACAAGACAATTTTTAGTGACAATTTATTTCTGGAGCCTCAGACTTTTCACATTTGACGGTACAAATTATTATTAAAATAAAACCCTTTTTGGAATGTCCTGCTAAAAACAAAATAAAAAATAACATAGTTAAGAAGATAAATGCCTACATAATATCAGTTTGGAATGACACTGATACTGTAGAATTCTTTGTTCCTGATTCTTTTTTCACACCTAGTTATTACGAAAGCATCACATTACATGACACAGGATGCTTCAAATTTACTAAATTTGGGTCTTTACTCAGAAACACTGAAGAACACCACTGGTTGTATTTATAAATCAATACTGATTTTGTGGTAAACAAGCAAACCATATCACATCCCCCAACTAAAATGGACTATTGAAATGCTATGCTACCTACTATTCCTTGGTAAAATGTGCCCACACAATTGTAAATAGTTGAAAACAATCCATAATACAATATACAGATTTGATCAAAAATACCAATTGTGTAGCACATTAAAAAGGAAAAAAAAAATTAAAAAAAAAATTGTCACAGTCCCAATTAATAGACCAGACATTACTTTGTGCAAGAGGGAAAATTCTTCCACTTGTTATTCACCTAGGTACTCCAAAACAGGATAGATACAACAATAAGTGCATGGCCCCTCACTAACACCACAAATCACAGTTACCTTCCTGCCTCAACTAGCAAAGCTTGCATGAGCCAATCAATTTAATAATGTAATTGTCTCGTATGTTTTAGAAAATTGCAAACAGTGAGCAACTTCTCAATTTTTTGTTCTTTACATGTGAAGCACATTAACCAATAACTTTTTACATTTGTACAGTATTTTCAATTGTTAAATTAAAAAATAGAACCTAACTTATTAAACTTCATTACAACTGACCTGAGAAATAAATCTGCAACACACACTGAATTGATTCAATTATCTTACTTTAAACACCCTGTGAGACGTTACTTGTGTTTGCTTGTTAGAGTTCATCATGAGGGTTTCCATCTGATGATTCTGCAGTGCACACAGCAGGAGTGGAGAATTCAAACAAGTATTCACAACGATTTGGTTCACTAGCTGAGGTAAGTTGGTTTTCAAGTCCACAGACTAGATTGACCTGAAATAAGAAAGATTTGGTGATGAGGATAACAGTGAGGCAAACCAGAAGAGGACAATGTAATGAATTCAAAAACTTACTGTGGCAGTTCGCTGAGGTCCATTCCAACAGCCTTGTCCATTTTCAAACAGCATTGTACTATATTTAGGATTTCCAGTCCACCTTCCCCAAGATCCTAATCTGGTGCCTGCACCTCCATTTTTAGGAGTTTGAGTAACCTAACAATCAATGGCAATTATTATAGAAAAGGATCGGATAAAATATCTTAGACCTAAAAGAAAGATATGAAATTAAAAAGTACCTGATCAAATGGACACATCCTGTAAGTGTACTCTCTGTCTGTAAATTCAAAACACTGTCCTTGCAAAGTCACAAATTCTTCTTCTTCACCAAAGTCTTTCCCTAAACCATCTTCGATGTCACGGATTTCACGGTCAACATCTCTCAGAGAACGATCAGCTTCATCATACTCCGTTCTTGCCTTGCGAGCCTCTAGATACAACATAAAAGCACTTATTATAAAATGAATGTAAATTGTAATAGGCGTAGCTCAATTCAAAACAGAACAAAGTAACAGTACCTTCAATAAGGTTTTGGGTGTTTTCATCATACTGAGGAGGCTCCTCTGTCACTTCAGTTGCCTCACCCTCCACATCAGGTACATCAGTGGCTTCTGAATTTTCTGGATTTTCCTCTTCCTCTTCCTCATCTTCTTCACCATTATCAGCAGGGAACTCCTCAGCATTTTCACCCTTTATACATAAAAGACAAAACAAAGTGCAAAATTAATTACAAGTTTCAAAATTATCCTAAGTGTAATTTGAAAAGACAGCCATAGTCACTGAACAAATGAACATACTGGAGCATCAATACTGGGAGGTGGGGTTGATGGTGGAGTGAATAGCCCCTTTTCCATCATTAAATAAGGTTTCATCTTCGGCCATGCTTCTGCATAAAAAGTGCTCCAATCTAGCTCATCATGTTCAATAAAATACTGTTCACAGGAAAAATAAATAAGCATTCACTTGAGTTAAGGAAATAATATATTGTCACTGGAAAACAGGCATTTATAAGAATTTTTCTTACCAAAGCTTCCTCCTCTGAAACCTCACCATTCTTATCCTTATCGAAAGTTTGCCTTGTTTGTAAATCACTGATTCGGATACTGTAAAGAGACAAAAACAACATATGCAAGGGAAAAACATGGAATTTTGAACAGCATTCCAAAACATTTCAGATATTTTAAGACTCAATAAAACTCAGAAAATACAGTATTAATAAAATTTCTAGCTTACAAGCCATCATGGTCGGAGTCCAGTCTTTGGAATTGTTCAAAGGCCTCTTGTTCTTCCTGGGCAGATGATGATTGCTTTGCTCTTTCCTCTTCAGCAGCCTGTAGAAACAAAGATAACTATTACTGATGATACATATTTTACCTGAAGGCACATAAACTAGCTTCATATGAGAAATATTTTGAATATATCAGTACATGTAACACAATTTTGTTACAAACCTGCCGATATTTCTCTAAAGCTGCCTTCTCCAATTCCTCAGCTGTGCTCTTCAATGACTCTTTTTCTTGTTTAATACGTGCTGCTTCTTCACGGTCTCTCTGCAGCTGTTCTAACCTAATCTGCAAATATAGAAATTTAATTTTAAAAACTTATGTAGTTTTCTTATTTCCAACGGCAAATTGTCTTTGAAGGAATATTTACCTTCTTATCAGCCTTTTGTTGTTTTCCTTGTCTAATAAGCTGAAGTCTCAACTCATTTCCTTGCTTTGACAACTCAGCACGTCGCAAAGCAGCAGCTCGGGCTGATCTGCCCTGTTCAAGACAAGTGTTCTCACATCCTGCTGAGCTGGCGTATTCATCAGTGCCATCACAGCAATCTATAAACACATAATTAATATTTTCATAGAGGAATAGCAAATTGAACAATACGGGAAGACTTTTGAGGACTGTAATACTTACCGCATATGCCATCATTTACACGAGATGATGGAATATTGAGAGGAAAATGTCCTGCATTGGTGCAATGAAAGATGCCTGATGGACAGGCAGATGTGCCAGGCTCATCGGATGCATCAGGGCAGTCACAATAGTCATCGTTCACAAGAGAGAAAGGCAGTGTTCTGCTCCCATCAAAACATTTGAAGTCCTTTTCAGGATCATACATAGAGGCTTCTACACGGAAAACAGACCAAACGAACGAAAAATTATTCATAGAAAAATATGGTATTAATATGTGAGCAAGAAAACATAACAAAATATAGGTTAGAAGAATGAAACCAAATGGTCCGTAGTGGATTCATTACTGATCATTTATAAAAGAATAGATTTTGTCGAACACAGATCGCATCTCGAGTTTCCAGCACCAGTAATAGCATAATTTTAATATATCTGTGATATGCTAAACTCTTGCTGATTTCTCATATCAAAGGGAACACGTCAGTGTAAAGATAGCAATATTTATATTGTACTTACTTGAAATAGACACTCCTCTAGGCCTCGTTATTTCAGGCGCACTACTTGCAGGGTACAATTGAACTACTAAGATTAAAAATAAACATTGAATAACTAAAAGGTGCATCATATTCTCCAAAAATTTTGCCGGTCTCCAACAACCTGCCATCGCTTTCATTGACATCACGTCGACAATGACTATTCGGATTCAACTCAGAGAGGGGTATATATTCGAATGGAACATTGCGTTCAGGTTGACCAACATTGGATCATGTTCTGCTGGGTGTCTTCACAGTGGAGTTTCATTATGTTTAGTGTCTATCGCGGTTTCTTTTAAAACTTTCTTACATTTGTTACAATTAAAAAAAATTAGTAAAGGAGGGGAACGGCGAGAAACGCTATTGGGTAAGTGTGGGAAAAATATAAATATTGGTACTCCATCACAATTTTTTGGCGCGAAAAAGTAGAGATCGCCTTCCCCAGTAGCACCGATCGATCGGGTGGGTAATGCGCATTAAGACACATAAGGTAACACATTTTGCACGCAACAATAACCGATTTAAATGTGCGTATAATGCACATCCAATGTGCTCGAAGTACCCGCTTATAAGCACATTTTTACGCGCATTGCCGCGGTTAATGCGCATTTAAGCATTGCATTGGCGCTTTCTGTGGTTTACGATAGTCAATTCTGATCGAGTTAAGAGTCAGCCTCTACATGGAATTTTTTAGACGAGCAAATTTAAGGTAATTGGTACGCTAGCGCACGTTCACTTTGGCTGTGCATCTCATATCAGCGGAATGAAAAACAGCCGCAAAGCGAGAGCACATAGTGGTCACGGTACACTGATTGTATTTATTTTACCCGGATAGGTATCCAAAGACATTTCGACCACCTTCTACTATTTTAGTGATTTTAGTGATGTTCATGAGTATATAGTCTTGACATTTATTGGTTGTTATGAGATGTTTTAGTGAGTGTTTTGGGGCAAGGGGAAAACAACAAAGCAAAGAACAATATCTTTATAGTTTTCTTGAACATTGCTTAAAACAAAAATCAGTACTTAATATTTCTACCTTAGGCCAAACACAAAGAGCAGTCTCCACCGGACAGGAAAAAATAAGGTCCAGGTAAAACAGGTGTAAAACAGTCTAAACTCCAGTTTCAGGAAAGGGATCTTTTTGCCCACATCCCCGTTCGATTCAAACCTGAGCAACTTGTCTTTAAGTAAATAGGGGATCATTTGACAAATTAATAAGTTTGTGCAAAGATTATCATTACATAGTTTTTCAGTCTTACGTCACTTAGGAGCAAAAGTTGGCAGTGTCGAATCCGGTCGAATCGAATTTGGTAGACACACACCACACATGACGGAAATGTTCTTAAATGCGAAGTTTTCGAACTTTCCGAGTTACGAGCTTGTCGACATTCACAACTACGAATGCCGAGGTGGCAGCGTTGCAAAAATGTCATTCCTCCGGAAAATCTCGGAAAACTTGATGGAAAACTTTTGAAAGTTTGTGACCGCCAGCAGCGCATCATCCGGAGGTCCGGTGGTGGTGGTGGTCGGGTACCCGCGGTGCACAGTTTCCCCCTCGGCATCGGCGTCCCCCGCCGTGGGCACCGGGGTGTAGTGGACGGGGGCGTGCGGGGGGCACCACGAGCTGGTCCAGGGCGGGCCGGCGCGGGGCAGCGAGCCCCACAGGGGGACCCCGCCACCACCGGGCGCCCGCCGTCACACGTGGATCGTATAGTCTTTCTCGCGCTGCCTGTCGTACCGGTACCTGTGCCGAAATGGTACGAGCCCATCAGTCCCACATTACAATTCGTCAGACGTAGAGCGCGCCTCACTGCGCCCTCCCTCACCTCTTGATGAGCGACGACAGCTCTCTCTCCTGCGCGTCGAGCTGGCTCCGAGACGGGTTGTCGCCGTCCTCGTGCACCTGGCCGACGGCGACGGGGTCCCCGTTGTTGGGGTCGATGCCAGCATCCGACCCCGAGCCGGAGCCCGAGGGCTGCGGGGAGCCGTCGAGGGTCCCCCAGCGCGGCTTGCTGAGGGGCTGCTGCTGCTGGCGGGAGCGCGAGCGCGAGCGGGGGGAGCCGGAGGACCGCCTCGGCAGCGACCTGTCGACCCGACAAGCGGCCATGTAGCGATACCGACCGGCGCGAGCGAGCAGCCGAGGAGGGATGAACCTACTTTCACTACCTGCATGATGCCACCTGCGCCTCTCGCCGCGACCTGTGACCGAGCTCGTCAGTGGACTCGGCGCTGGAGTCTGCAAGACAAACGCTCGTAAACAGTTGGGAATCACAAGCTGCCTGGGGTTGCCCAGGAATTTTGCTGGAAAAGTATTCTAAATTAT
>NW_026267267.1:172704-175230 GCF_000697945.3 Frankliniella occidentalis | reverse complement strand
CCTCTCTCTCTCTCTCTCTCTCTCTCTCTCTCTCTCTCTCTCTCTCTCTCCTCTCTCTCCGCCTCCCTATCCGTCTCCCGCCTCTCCACCACCATACTCACCGTACACGTTGATGGGCGCGGCGTGGTGCACGGCGCCCAGGATGTTCCTGGCCAGGCAGGTGTAGAGGCCACCGTGCTGCACGCGCACGCTGCTAACGTTGAGGTGCGCGATCACGTCCCCGCGCGGCGACACGAACGAACCCAGCTGGTAGGCAGGCTAATCACCAAAGCAAATCATTTTTATTTGCGTCCTTCTTCTTTAACGGAAAAGCCGAAAACTTTGACAAAGTTCAGCCAATTTTATTATTAAGGTACGCCACACTAACGCAATCATCGCATTCACCTGAGGGGGGATCTCGGCGCCGTCCAGCAGCCAGGTGACCCGGGGTGGCGGCTGGCCCGACACGGCGCACGCCAGCGACAACGGCGGCCCCGGCTGCAGCGTCTGCTCCCGGAAGCCGTCCAGCAGCTCAGGGGCAATAGCTGCAGGGCAAGAAAAAGGGAAAACGATTTTCTAAAAAACTTAGTAATATATAAACGTAATGAAACGATATTAGTAAAAGAAACTTCGTAGAAACAAACTCATTAAAATAAGATTAGCAAAATAAACTTATTGAAACAAACTTAGTAAAACAAAAAGTAAGAAAAACAATCTTAGTACAACAAACTTATTCTTATTACCTCCAAGTGCCAGCTCCGCCGCGGCCTGCGCCGTCTCCTCGCCGCTGGTCGCCACGCACTGATACATGCCGCGGTCGGACGGCGCCACCCGCCGCACCACCAGGTCCACGCCCGACTGAAACAGAGACGCAATACGGCCACTGTAGTTCGTAAATTTAAAAAATAAAAAAGTAATTGCCGGAATCATTGGCATGGCCTGCTGTGCTGAGTGTCCCCTTTTGGTTTCCCGGCGAGGGCTCTCGGCTGGCGTGAGCCCGAGCTTCACCAATTGGGCCGAAATGCCACACTATTTCCATAATATTATACGACGGCCGAAAAAAATAAAAATAACAAAAATAACAAAACTAACTAATATAAATATTCAGCGCGCCCCGGGCCCGAGGAGTTGACAACGGCTTTTGCGTTAAATCATTCATCACCTTTTGTAATGAGGGAAAGAATCAGCCCCCGCGGGGGGCTCTGTCTGTGTTTTCTCCCTCTGCGTATTTTTCCCCTCGCTTTCGCCCGGGATTCAGATTGAACCTCGCGCTCACCTCAGATCCGTTGCGGCGCCGTTGTGGCAGCGTTGCGCGCGGGAAGAGGAGGGTGGGGCAGGCGGGTGGAGGGTAGGGAGGGGCAATATGAAGTTTGCCTCCACTGCTCCTTAGTTTGCCGGTGCGTCACCCCTCCCCCCCTTTCCACCTCTTCGTTCCCTTCTCGCTCATTTCTCTCACCCGCGTACTAAAATATTCAGCTCAAACTTTTTTACGGCTCTTCGTCATTTTATGCCGGGTGGCGTCAACATTTTTTCCTTGTTGCTCCTCTTGTTGCTGCAGTTATTTTACCCCTAGTCCTTTTTCTTTTTTTTTGGGGGGGGGGGATTCGCACAGCTGAGCGACTGATTATTTTTTACGTCGACATAAAATAGGAGGGCGCAGCCCGATGAACGGATAGATGGGTGGATGGATGCCATAATAGTACCTCGCTTTTACACGCCCCCTACCCCGTCCCCCTCTCTCGCTTGCTCTTCCCCTTGCTGGGCTTGCCCCGGATATGCATCCCCCTCCGCCCACCCGCCCCGGCGCAGCTGCACCGATGCGACATTATAACGCTTTTACCTTGACAGGTGGGGCGGGGGACGCCGGGCTGGGCGGCGCGTCAGCGGGCCTTTCGGCGCGGTCACGGCACTCAGCGCGGCGGGGACCGCACAGTGGCACGGGCAGTAGACCGTCCCAAAAAAATGCTGTTTTCAAAAAGTGCTCGGGACACATTGCCGCAGTAAACGGACTGACTAGTAGATACTTAAATGATTTTTTTCCGATTTTTTGAGTTGAATTTAGAGGTCGCGCATGAATTTTTAACGTTTTTTAACACAAAAACTGCGATTTTGCGGAAATTGGCGAGTTGCTGCTTCCTCTGGACGCTCCCACACTGTTCTGATTCTTCATACTGTTTCCCTCTATCCCTCTCTCGCCCCTATCACTTTGCGGGGGTCCAAACCGAATGCTTACTTCAGATTTATAGCCCAAAACGGATTAATAATAACTCAAATTGCGTCTGTGAGGAGTACCTTAACTAGCAACGAACATAACACCAAAACAATAGAGTAATGTTGAATTCTTGCCGTCGGAGTCGGCGCTACGCGCTCTATCGGCCAAACGGCTGTTTGTAGGATTTTCACATATTTTATGGCAATTTTTTGTTACTTTTGGTTTTAAACCTGTGTCATTTAAAATAGTTGATTGGGAATAAACTAAACTGTACATTCTAACTGTACTGTTATTGCCCGCAGCAGTAATGGTAAACTGTTAAAAAATTGTTGTAA
>NW_026267267.1:164665-168144 GCF_000697945.3 Frankliniella occidentalis | reverse complement strand
GGGGGAGGGAGGGGGTCTCTCAATATCCGGCCAGAGTCCTCAGCCTCGGCGCGGCACGCGAGACTGTTTAGGCTTTACTTCTTTCCGATAACATTGACGAGGGCGGCGAGGAAAACGAGGAGAGGGGGTAGGGGTATTATCTGGGGAGGAGGAGGAACCACCTCCAGGGTAAGGGATGAAGAGGTGAGACCTCCTCAGAAGATCGCGATCCTCGTGCGAGCGAGCGCCCGCGGCAGAGGCGGTAGGCCGCGCGCGCGCACCCGTGCCCAGCGCGCTGCCTACCCTGCGCACCGCGGGCGCCCCGGCCTCGCACGCCCCGTCGCTGCTTTAGAGAGTCCCTCTACATTTCTCTAGAGATCCTACTATTTTAAGTCTCTGTAGAGAGACTATTCTGTCTCTATATAGAGACTATTATGTTTGTATAGAGAGATTATTATGTCTCTGTAGAGAGTCTCTGTGGAGCACGGTAAAAACGACGTCCTGGTTTCCATGACGTTTGGAAAACCATGACGTTCCCCATGAATTTCTTCCATAAGACGTCATGGTGTTTCCAAAACGTCATGAAAACCGGGACGTCGTTTTTACCTTTAGAGACTGTTTTTTTCCCTGCACCTACCTGGCTGGGCTGCACCGACAGCCTGCCGCCCTGGGTCACGGGCTCGCCGTCCTTGAGGAAGCCGATGGAGGCGGGCCTCGGCGACAGCCCGCCCCGCACCGAGCAGTTGAACACGGCCGTCCGCCCGGCGTCCAGGACCTGCAGGAGCAAACGAGCGAGCCGGACTTCAGAAAAGACAGAGATCGCACAAAACGAAGAAGGGGATGAAACGAAGCGAGACGAGCCGCATTCTGCTGCACTCCAAACGCACTGCTGCGCGGTTCACGATTCACGAGCACTACTTCTTTAGTTGCGCACGGCTGCGATGCACCGCAAACATACACAGGCACACACACACGCAGCACGGTGCTGCACAGCGAGGCATGTAAATTATATGGGCGTCAGGAGAGGAACTGACAAAGGGAGGGAGAGGGGATGAGGAGCGGGGAGGCTCACTGCTGTGATTGCAGCTGGCAGCAGCCTGCGTGCGCGGTCTGTGAATGGACACACATGCGCATATCTGCCCGTGCGCTCCCTGCCCTACATTCTCTTTTCTCCCCCCCCCCCTCTCTTTCTCTCTCTCTCTCCCTCTCTCTCTCTCTCTCTCTCTCCATCCCGTCCGCACGTTGTGCTGTCCATGTTTTGCACCGGCGAACTCTGGGTGATGGCCGTCAGACCGCACAAAAGAGATTTCATTCTTCCTCGTCGTTTCCCCCGTCCGTATGCCCCACCCCTTTCCCCGCTCCCCTCCATCAGCTGCATCACCTCTCCAACTCTACTGGCCCGCACAGAGATGCTCGTTTCTGCGGAAACACACAGCAGCGCTATACTCGCAAGAAAAAGCGCCCCGTATGCCGGCGAGGAATGCCAACCGAAACAAAACCCACCACAATGTGTCTGTCTGCACGTCAGACGCACTGTCATGGCTTTCGGTTCAATTTGAAATAAACTTTAAGCGGACCAGTGATAATTTAATTGAAATTTGCATTTTCTTTCTTTACCATATACCCGCTCTGCAAACCCAACAGCATGCAAAGTATTATGGCATGATAAGTAAATCACCATACAACTCATACATATACTTCGAATAATAGCAGCACATTTTGAAGACCGAACACGTTTTAATAGGAAACTTTGCGAAGCACCGACCCAGCGGCGCGTCTGCTGCTTTCAAAACACGAGCGCTCTCTGCTCACCTGGTGCTGCGGGCGCAGGTGCGCGGTGAGCGGGTGGCTGACGACCAGCTGCAGGTGCCGGCGCGCCTCCTTGACGCGGTTGCTCACGACGCAGGCGTACCGGCCGCTGTCCTCGGGCTGCGCGCGGGGGAACTCCAGGACCGAGTCGAGCGGCCGGGCGCGCGGGTGGTGCGGGTCCAGCTCCAACAGGCTGCCCCCAACCTCGCGGTACCACCTGGACAAACCAAAGGAAACAGATAACGTGTGCAACGTACCGGACAGGAGCAAACCATTTCCCATTCCCTTTTGGATTGGCAAAAAAAAAATAAAAAAAAATGGGGAAATGTGGGGGGAAATGTGCAACCTACCGGACAGGAGCAAACCCGAGCAAACCAATCCCAATTCCCTTTTGGATTGGCAAAAGATGATAGGAAATTCAGCTCGCGTGCCCACAGCAGGCTTTTAATTCCATGGGGGTTTTTCTCTGTCGTCAATTTTTAGTGAACTTAAACAAAAGTTTTCAGTGTGCAAAAAAAAGTGTGGACAAAAGAGCAGCAGTGCCGTTCTGCTATCCTGAAAGTACAGCACTGTTACACATCAGCTACACCTTTTTTCCCATGTGGATTGAACTTCAAAAATTTCGTTTCACTTTTATTGGAAATAATGCTGACTTTTCCAAATCATTCTTAAGTTGTGCAACATAGTTTTTCGAATGCGATTTATCTAGCAATTAAAGGATGCATTTGAATGTATTTCAGTGTACTTCGGTAAACTGCAGCAAGTTTCGTGAATCTTTCGCAAATTTTTATTTATAATTCAAAACTTGGAGTTTTTGTGTGCGAATTTTCAGGAGCCGTTTTAAATTGTCCTCTCTTGTATCTCCTCCCCCTTCCCCCGTTTTGCTAGGCTGCCTCAGCGCCATCGTGGACTGCCTTCCTCCGCACCCGCCCCTCGGCGCTCGCACCACCTGTAGCGCCTCCCCAGGGACTCGTGAGAGCCGCGCCCTTCGCTACCCCACCCTGCCGCGCCTCGCCCAACAACCCTGCTGTGCCGATCCTGATACGGGTTGGAATGGTTACGGTGGATGGCTCCATCCCTATTAGCTCTCAGGACGATTTCATTTCGATTGGGTGTCCGAGCGACCGCGCTTCTCACGGCATAATTCGAGAGGAGTGATTTTCCGGGCGACCATCCAAACGCGATACAGACGAGGGGTGAGGGGGGGGGGGGGAGGGAGGAAAACCCGCAACTCAGTCCACGAGTGCGGCGATGAGGAACGTGATACCAACGGCAGCTAACGGTAACTTAATTTATCTGTCATCATCCATCAATCGGTCCAACGCAAACTTTTGTTGCGCCGTACTCGTTTCGCTCGCCGGCTGTTTGAGGAACAAGAACAAGGCCCTATTTTCGGTGCGTTTCTCTTGCGCGTCGGCTAATGGCCACTCCACATGAGTCATCATTTCCTTGACTTTTCTCTAATCTGCCGCGCGCCAACAGTCGCCGCTGGTGCGCGCGCTCCTTATATACACACAGAAAAAAAAATAACAACAAAAAACGACAAACTTTGCACTCACTACAAGCCGAGCAGAGCAGCGGGGCAGAGGCGAAGCTGCAAACTCTGTAAGGGGGACGCTCCCTCTCCTCTCTTCTCTCTCTCTCCTCCCTCTCTCTCTCTCTCTCTCTCTCTCTCTCTCTCTCTCTCTCTC
>NW_026267267.1:157332-164615 GCF_000697945.3 Frankliniella occidentalis | reverse complement strand
GGGGGGATTTCAATCTTACAAAAAAGCATTCTCGGGAAATTGCATTGTTTTCTAATTGTTCCGGAAATATTTTACAAAATTTTTCTGGAAAAGTTTCCAGTTTTTCCGTTAAAATTTCAGACTTTAACGCCTTGTGGGTAGGCAATTTGTGCTTTCATCCGCCTGAAAGTTGGCGCACAAAAGCGTACTAGTGTTCTCTGGTGCCTACCCGCACCGTTGTCGTGGCTGCGTGACGAGCGCCGCTTGGGGGTCTGGGCGTGCAGCGGGCCGTGCTGCGGGCGGTAGCCGTACATCTGCTGGTGGTGCTTGTCGCTGGGGCTGCTGCTGTCCGACTCGTACCGGCCGCCGCACCCCGCCGGCGGCCCCGGCGTCCCGACGAGGCTCCTCGGTCGGCTTACGCCTGCAAGTCACCAGTACACCAAAGTCAGATTTAATTGAGAAAAAAAATATTAAAACTAAAATCGAAACTGCGTTATGCTTACCTCTGCCGTGGGTAGGCGACGCGGCTTTGCGCCTCATGGCCAACGACATGGGCAGCGTCTGCTGACTGGAGATGCACGATATTTCTGAGAAAGAGACACAACAATGAGACTGGGCGTTGCTGCTGTTCGCTGCTGTCATTACGTGACGAGACGTTTGTGCTCGTAGCTCGTAGTCCACATTCTACAGGGTAAGCTGAGGACTCACCGAGACTCAGCCCGTCGGGGGGGCTGGCGGTGGGTCTCGTGGGCGCGGCGCCATCGCCGCCGTCCACCGCCCGGGCCGCGACGGCCGCCCCCGAGACCGCCCCCAGCGACGACTTGCTCCTGGACCGTGAGTGCGCGTTGCGGCGCGCCGACGGCGGCGGCCCCTCAGCGTAGCAGTCGCGCTGGCTGAAGGTGTGCAGCTGCAGCGAGTAGCTGGCCAGCGACTTGCTGGGCGTCAGCGTGCCCGCCCCCGCCACCGGCCCCGCCCCGGGCGTCGCGTTAGACAGGCTGAACGTGGCGTACGGGCAGATCTCGTAGTCTGCGACGAAAGAAGCACAATTGAGTATAACAGCGCATTACTCGTTTTTACTAAGCAGTACTCCCACTCTCATTTAGGGATTTGAATTTTCTAAAAAAGGATTCTTAGACATTTTTTGTAAAATGTTCGGACTTCAAAATCCCTACTCTCATTACGTACCGGAAGTGTCGCTGCCCTTCTGGCCCGTGAGCGACGAGGTGACGCCGCCCTTCCGCACCGGGGAGGGCGAGTACAGGTCCTGCTGGTGGTGCAGCCCCTGGTGCCCGTGGTGGACGTGATGGTGGTGGTGCTCGAGGTTGCGCTGGTTCTGCAGTTCGTCCAAGGTCTTGGCGTCCCCCCTCCTATAACCCGCATATTGCCTGCAGTCATTCACATCGTCCGCACATTACGCAAACCGGCCACCTGAGGAGCGGAGCAAACGCTCCATGTGGCGGGAGGCACCACCGCCAAGACGGGGCTGTTTATGGAGGGAGGGGGATGCGGCCGAGGATGTGGCGATTGGGGTTTGGTCGTCAACACGCACTCTGTGGCCGAACGCGACCCCCCACGGGGACGAGGGGCGGGCGTACACACCTCTTTCGGAAGGCGATGATGGCGCAAGTGGCGGCGGCAGCCGTGCAGACGAGACCGGAGACCACGGCGACGAGCAGCGTGACAGGGGTGGGCAGCGCCAGCGACCCGGGGCTGTCGGGGAGGGCCGGCATCAGCTCCAGGGGCACCGCGTCTGAGACATGCCATAGACGCGAATGGGATAAATAAGTGTTGTAAAAGGTTGAGGATACGACAGGAAAATAAACACACGCACGAAAATAGACATCATCCTCTTTGTAGGATACTCACCGCCCGTCTTGGTCCTGGTGGCGAACACAAATTGGCCGCGCGTGGAGCCCGCCTCGGAGTGGGCGTCGACGCGGAGCTCGTACCAGGAGGCGGGGGCAAGTCCGGCCACGGCCAGCGTCTGCTGGGCCAGGGCGTGGTGGTCCACCACCGTCCACTCGCCGGCGTGCTCGTAGGGCCGCACGTCCACCACGAAGTACAGCACGGGGCAGCCCGCCACGGGCCACGCGTCCAGGAACAGGGTGGCCGTCGACGAGTTGACCGACAGCACCTCCTCGGCGGCCGGCGCCTTCGGGGGCGCGCCCCGGGTGGCGGCCTGCAGCACCGCGCTCCTCGCCCCGCGGCCCACGCTGTTGACGGCCGTGAGGGTGAGGAGGTACAGCGACCCGCAGCGCAGCCCCGTCAGCGTGTAGGACGAGAGCTCGCCGTCCAGCTCGCGCTCCTGCCACTCGCCAAGCTCGCGCTTGAAGTGGAGGACATAGCCTGCGAGCAGCAGCGCCCAGTCAGCGTCCGATTTCGTACACAAATCACGTTACACACGTATACATCTCGTGCTACTCACCCGTGACGGGCGCACCGCCGGGGTCGCTGGCGGCCCACGTGAGCGTGAGGGTGCGGTCCGAGGTGGCGGCCAGCGTCAGGGCGGGCGCGGCGGGCGGGCCCACCACTACCACGCGGTACTGCACCTCGTCGTTGCCGAACACGTTGACGGCGCGGCACGAGTAGTTGCCGGCGTCCTGGTGCGACAGCGGGCCGAGCCGAAGCGACCCGTCCCCGAGCAGCACCGCCCGGTTGTTGTTGTCCTCGGCCTGGCCGTCGCCCTGGCCGCCGTTGGCCGCCACGGTGCGCGCCAGCCCGCGGGGCCCGCGCCACGTTCTGGCCGGCGCCGGGACGCCGACGGCGCGGCACGCCAGCGTCAACATCTGGCCCTCGCCGGCCGCCGCGGTGCGCGAAAATGACGCGATCCGGGCGGGCACTGCGGCAACGGCCAGTCAGTTAGTCCCAAATCCAAAAACTGCTTGTTGTTAGAGAAGCTCTGACTCGCTACCAAGGTGCTCAAGACTCACCTCTGGACACGGGCGCCTGGCTGACGCGGGCGCTGGGCGGGCCCTCCCCGACGCTCGTGTACGCCGCCACCCAGAACTCCAGCCGCTCAGACTCCTGGAGCCGACGCACCTCGTAGGCCAGCTCCGCGCCGCGGTCCCCACTGGCGTAAGACACCTCCCGGCGAGCGTCCTGCACAGCGCCCCCATGAAGTACTCCCAGATCACACAAGCGAGGGAGGTCCTTGCACCTAGTAGCGTGTCCTTACCTTGCTGGAATGGCCGTCCGGCTGGTAGGGCTTCATGTAGACCAGGTACCTGACGATGTTGCCGTTAGACTCGAGGGGGCGGGTCCACGTCACCAGGATGCTGTCCGAGGACATGGCCAGGGCCTTCACCTGCTCCGGGGGCCCGGGCACTGCGCAAGGGGGAAGCGACACGGTCACACAGCGTTCTACTTTACCACGCCACCAGAGCTTTGAGCTCGCATCGCAAGCACTACTCACCGTCTTCCTCAGTAGAGCAGTGCACCGGCTCGGACCGGACGCCCTCCCCGGCGCCGGTCAGGGCCGCCACCTGCACCGTGTAGTTGCTGAACTTGGCCAGCCCAAACAGATTCGTCTCCAGGTTCATGGTCTTCTTGACCTCCATCTCGGGGCGCGGAGTCATCCAGGCTGCGGGGCGAAACAACATGCTCAATGCTGCGGTGTTCACACCTTGTTCAAGAGGTACAAACATTTAAAATCACGGCGGCCACCCTTACCAACAGACAGCCCGGTGGGAGGCTTCCGCCGAAAGAACACCTTGTAGCCGTCCAGGACGCCCCGGCGGCCCGCCTTGGGCGGCGGCTCCCAGCGCACGCGCACGTTCTGAGAGGTGAGGGGCGTGCAGCGCACGGAGCCGGGCGGCTCGGTCGGCACTGCCAGGGGAAGAAGGACGCTCGTGTAGGCAATAGTGCTTCATGCACTTCCTCGAGTGTCACACGCTGTAGTACTCACCACCCTCCATCGTGGTGGCGATGACGGGCAGGGACGCGGGGCCGCTGCCCACCTCGTTGAAGGCCCTGACCGTCACCTCGTAGCGCGTGAAGCTCTCCAGGCCCTCGAGCACCAGCTCCTGCCTGGGCGCGCCGCCGCCGCCCCGCACCGTCCGGGACACCCAGGGCGCCGCGGGGGCGTCCAGCGCGGCCGCGTCGAGGTCGGCGGGCAGCGAGGAGGCGGGGAGCAGCAGCGCGCTGAGGGACGGCTGGCCGGCCAGCGACACGGCCCGGTAGCGCACCTGGTAGCCCAGCAGCGCGGACGAGCTGGGCGAGCTGTACACGGACTGCGGGGGACAGAGCGCGGTGAGTACGGTGAGCCACAGCTGGCGAGTCTCGCTGCAGCTCCGCCGCGCTGTAAGGGACGCGGACTCACCTTCCAGCGCACGGTGAGCGACCCCGGCGACAAGGGCTCCACTGACACGTCCGCGGGTGGCATGTTGGGGGCTGGAAAACAAAAGAGCAATCGTGATTAGAGATTAAAAACCTGAAGTGAGCAAACAAGACAAGAAATACTTAAAAGCTAATGTTACCTTAATGTTACAACTTTTTAACATTAAACGACACCTATATTATTTTGATACTTTGGAAAAACCTATGGGATTTTCCAGTAAGAACGTCTTTTTTCTCAGATTCATTCGAGCTCGGCGCCTGCAAGACCCAGGGTAGGCCGGCCCGCAGCACATGCATGTCTTGCAGGCAAGATGTTGCCTATCTAACAGGCGTTCCGACAGCTTGTAGAGGCTGAACTTGGCCGATTCGTAACGGCGAATGAACGGCGTATTTTCACCTCCTTCAGAACTCTAACTCACCCTCCTGCAGCGTCTGCGCCGTGACGGTGTCGCTGGGCGGGCCGACGCCCACCTCGTTGGCGGCAAGGAGGCGCACGGCGTACACAGTGGCCGGCTCCAGGCCCGTCAACTTGGCCGGCCTGCCCGCCCCCGCCCCGGCTCCGGACACCGTCACGTTGTACCACTGCTGGCCCGCGGCCCCGGGGGGGCTGGCGTCGCCGATCTCGGGGCCGCCAGCGGAGGGCGAGAGCACCCTCGGCGTCGGTGGCAGCTCTCGGCGGAACTGGATCACGTGGTGCGTCGCGCCCGCGCGGTCCGGCACCCAGCCCAGGGTCAGCCAGCGGCTGCCGGCCTCGAGCACCTCCACGCCAACCGGGGCGCTGGGCGCCTCTGCGGACAAAACGCACGTGTCAGCAACATAAGGGCCCTCGAACAAGACAAATACACCGAGGGACGTGGACTAAATACAACATTTTGGCCAATTGGTGCCCTTGGAAAACTGTGACAACGTCTTTCAAAATTAAACAAAATGCAGTTGTCGTCCTCTTCTATTAACTCCTCGGCCTCTCCGCGGCACACCCACCTTGCACGGCGAGGAACACGGTGGTGGTGTCGGAGCCGTGCTTGTTGGTGGCAGTGCAGCGGTAGGCGCCCGCGAGCCGACGCTCGGCCGTCAGGTGCAGCTGCGAGCTGAGCCCGGGGCGCCGAGAGCTCGGCGACAAGGTGGGCGTCTCCAGGACGCGGTTCGGCGACGGCTCCTCGCCGTCCGGCGTCGTCCACACAATGCTGAGTGGCTGGTCGCCCGACGCCGCGCACTCCAGTACGACGGACTGCCCCGCCGCCCCGCTCACGTTCACGGCCCGGGTGTGGAAGTGCGCTGGTACTGCAGGTCACAAGAGTGCAGGTTGTACTTGAAATAACACTAGTGTTACCTTGATATACTCATTACTTGTGCTAAAACACAACCCACCTTTGACGCGGAGGTGCACCACCTTGCTGATGCCAGGGCCGATGCCGTTCCTGGCCTGGCACATGTAGCGGCCGGCGTGCGAGGGCTGCGCGGCCGCCACCAGGACGCTGCCGTTCTCCGCCACGGCGAGCAGCGGGTCGCCGAGCGGCGCGTACTCTGCCGCGCTGCCCTCGTCCGGGACCGGGGCGAGCGCGGCCGCCGGGGGCCCCGAGCCGGACCCGGGCCCCACCTGCTCGGGGGCCTTCAGCCAGGTGACGGTCGGCTCCGGGAAGCCCGACGCCCGGCAGTGCACGGCGGCCGACTCCTGGTGCAGGACCTCCACGTCCTGGGGTTCCACCAGCCAGCGAGGCCGCACTACGGCAGAGACGAAAGGCGCACTTGAGACTCGCCACAAGCGCCAAACTCTCTCGAGGTAGCGCATCTGGTCACCTACCTCGGACCACGAGCGGCGCGGTGAAGTTGGCGGAGGCGGCCGCGTTGCTGGCCACGCAGGTGTAGCTGCCCGAGTGGCGCGCGCCCAGGTCGCTGAACAGCAGGTTGGAGGCGAACTGGTGCTGCTGCTCGGAGACGCTCGGGTCGGCGGGCAGCGGCCGCCCGTCCTTGCGCCACTCGATGGCGATGGGCAGGTCGCCCGACATGATGCTGCACGACACCTGCAGCCGGTTGCCGTCCTCCAGGCCCGAGTGGAACGAGAAGGGCACGATCACGGGCGGCTCTGTGAGGACAGAGAGATATTCCGTGAGAAACATTCAAACCCAGCCGTTCACAAAAGCAAAACTTGAAACATGACCACCCACAGCACAAGTACCTCACTAATTACAAGATTTTAAACAAACTAGAATTTTTTTACTTTTTTGGAAAGAAAATTGTCGAAAAGTTTCATAAGTAGTAACAAACATTTTCCTTTTAATATTTTTCTCGGCACTTGACTTGTTCTTTAGTACTCACTCATGACGTTGAGGTGGAGCGCGCTGGCCGCCAGCTGGCCCTGCTGGTTGGTCACGGTGCACGCGTACAGCCCGCGGTCCTGGGCGCCCTGCACGCCGCGCAGCAGCAGCGTGCCGTTGGGGAAGAGCCGCTGGCGCAGCGTGTCCGGGAGGCGGCTGCCGGCGCGCTGCCAAGTGACGCTCGTCACGGGGAAGCCCGCCACCGGGCAGCGCAGGAACACGTCCGTGTCGGCGACGGCCGTCAGGTTGAGCGTGGGCCGCGCCGTGGGTGGGCCTGTGGTGTGGTGGGGCCACATGCACCGCTCAGTACAACCCGCTCCAAATCACCGCAAAAGCGATCGCGTCCACCACAACACACTCTGGACCTTGTTCCCTGAACCCCTAAACCCTACACGGCCAGGCTCGCAACACCTGCCACCCCCCGACCCGCCCTCCTACTAGCACCACCCCTTGCTACCAGTATGCCCGCTCCTTTTTGCACCAAAGTTCTCTCGTCCTGCCCACATGTTGACACCGATACGCCCAATGCTATCACCGCCAGCCCCGCGCCTCGCCACAGCGCACGCTGAGCGAGCAAAGAGAATTCCCCCCACCCCTCTCCACCTCCACCTACGCCAACCACGACCCAACCGGGCGCCCTCCTTTGGCTTGGGG
>NW_026267267.1:144466-149667 GCF_000697945.3 Frankliniella occidentalis | reverse complement strand
GGGGGGGGGGGTGAGTGAGTACATCCCGCAACTCAGTCCACGAGTGCGGCGATGAGGAACGTGATACCAACGGCAGCTAACGGTAACTTAATTTATCTGTCATCATCCATCAATCGGTCCAACGCAAACTTTTGTTGCGCCGTACTCGTTTCGCTCGCCGGCTGTTTGAGGAACAAGAACAAGGCCCTATTTTCGGTGCGTTTCTCTTGCGCGTCGGCTAATGGCCACTCCACATGAGTCATCATTTCCTTGACTTTTCTCTAATCTGCCGCGCGCCAACAGTCGCCGCTGGTGCGCGCGCTCCTTATATACACACAGAAAAAAAAATAACAACAAAAAACGACAAACTTTGCACTCACTACAAGCCGAGCAGAGCAGCGGGGCAGAGGCGAAGCTGCAAACTCTGTAAGGGGGACGCTCCCTCTCCTCTCTTCTCTCTCTCTCCTCTCTCTCTCTCTCTCTCTCTCTCTCTCTCTCTCTCTCTCTCTCTCTCTCTCTCTCGCGCGCGCGCGCGCCCTCTTTCCTCGGAGGCTGGCGAGCGATTCCTCGTGTTTTTCCTCCGGATTGTTGAGACAAAGCTAACTACTTAGAACGAGTTGCGGGTGCGCGGGACTTTTGCGCCGGGTTTTTGCCTCGGGCTGTACATCGCGGCGCCCTCCGCTCCAGGTGAAGTAGTTAAGAAGGCCGGCCCTCAGCCTCTGCGCGGGCCTGGTGCACTCTGAGGAAGAGAGAAAAAAAGGGGGAACACGGCACACCGCGCTCCCGCGTCAAACAGCATACCGGAGAATTACGATCCCCTACTTCAAATCTTGCCGCCCCCCACCTTCACATCCTGTCCCGCCCCTTTGGCTTTCTTTTGATGACGCGGCTTTGTGGGCGTTTTGCGGGAGCCGGCGGGAGCAAAAGGAGAGGAAAACAATTCAAACATCAGAGCCGGCGCTCTCCTCGTCCGGCCCGCAAGCTGTCCCGCCGCCACCGACCCGTCGGCCGCAACCCTCCCCCGAGTAAACCCATCATGATGAAGAATTCCTCTGCAATTACGCAGGTTTTCCTTCTTTTTCAGAAGGAAACGAAAAAGCAAAACAAACAACGAAACGTGGATTTTATTTGGCACCGTGGCACCGTTCTGGGTGAGGGACACGGTGAGACGATAACCACACTTAAGTACGGCATTTCGGCCAAATATATCTTTCGACCCGGTGGAAGTTGTATACAAAAACACAAGGAGAAATTATTAAAATTTACCGAAATGCAAGCTTTGAACACTCGTAAAATTCCATCAAAGTTCAATTCACAGACTTTCTTCAACGAAAAATTCGCAACAGAAAAAGTACACCGTAATTCAAGCCAATATACCCTTTAAAATATATAGGCACAGTAGTGGGTACCCACGCAAAATAGTTCCTGCTGCAGGCTGAGAATGGTGCATGGTCCGGGCAGGGAAATGCAAAAGCTACGGCGCGCGAGTGAGACGGACGCGCGCGCGTCGCTTTGATGTCCGAGCGGCCATTTCAAATTCAAATGGGCGTGTCCCGTGCAACTCACCTGTACGCGGGCGGCGGCTGGCCCTGCGCGGCGCACACCAGCTCGGTGGCGCTGCCGGCCCTCGCGTGCACCGTGGTGGGCGCCGAGTCGATGTGCGGCGCCAGGTCGCCGTCGGCCACTGCCGGCACACATGGAGGAGGCACACGTGTGTGAATATTCAAAGGATGTGTACGAATGGGCATTCACACACCTACAAGTGCGCGGCGACACGACACTCACACACTTGCGTTTGCAGTGTGACATATTAGAAAGAACGCTCACGGCTACTCACCTTTGACGATGACCTGCGCCCCGGAGCTCACCCGGACGGCGCCGCTGATGACGTGCTGTGTCTGGCAGTGGTAGGACACGCCCACGTCCATCTCGCCCACGTCGCGGATGTGCAGCGTGCCCTGGGAGGTGGCCGTGTACCGGCCGTTGGTGCCCAGGTGGATGGCGGCGCCGTCCCGCAGCCAGCCCGTGACCCGCACCAGCGACCGCGCCTGCGCCGGGATGTTGCAGCGCAGCACCGCCACGTTGCCCGCCAACGACTGCACTCGGTGCACCTGCGTGGACCACGCGTGCAGCGTCTCTGCAGGACGGACAAAGAAAAGGAATCCGTTTAGGTTTACAGGCTCTTGAACATTTTCTAGAACATTTATTTGTAAACCATTAATTAGCAACGTATTTTTTTAGTGCCTTCTCGTTCAAAAGACCAACTGTGAAAACTAATTGTAGATTTAACGGTAAAATTTTCCTTGAGAAATATTGTTAACTGTCGTAAAATTACGACGATCAAAAATTTACAGCACTATTTGAAATCTGTAGATTGCACAAAACTTTTATTGTTTGCCAAAACTATGACTAATTTGTTTTATTGTTTTCATTGGTGTAAATGAGGTATCAACTGAACACCCGCGCTCAATTTTCCATAGAGTGAGAGCCATATATACTCCATGATTTGCCCCTGGCGCGGGCGGGGCGAGGCGAACACAACAGGACACGAGCAGCTGACGGGTCCGTGTACGACGGGATGGTGTGGGTTACGTATGGATGGGCTGGGTTATCCTCCAAGTGGGTGGTTGTGCAGTGGTGCGTAGCCGTCCTCGGCCCAACCCTCCCTCAACCCCACCAACTCCCCCGCCACGCACTCGCTGAGCCCCCTTCAGCCAATCCGTCCTCGCCATCCGTGATGCGGCAGCGGTGCTTCGAAGCTAGTCGGTTCATTAATCGCGCGTAATTGGTACAATGTAGCGGCAAGTGCAATGCCAGGGTAATTGTTTCGCAGCCACGGGCGCGCCTGACTGCGATCGAGTACGATCCACAGCAAATAATAAACTAGTAGAACTGCTTCCTTTTTATCCGCAAGCATGTGTATTTTTTATTTCGTTTTTAAAAGATTTTTAAAGCAATTTGGCATTAGTATTGTAGTGATGTTTTATACACCACACTGAGAAAAGCGCTTTGTCCTAATGACCAAAAAAGTGTTGAACCAATGAAAATTTACTCCAAGCAAACTTAACATTTGATCAAGAATTCTAAACAAAATATGATCAGGCAGATCAAACCTTTATCAACATGACTAAATCCACTAAATCATGTGATCAGGGCGCCTAAATTTTGTCTTACGCCTGTAAAATTTTCTTGGCTTCCGTTTTCGTTCCGCGGATCATACGGTTTTCTGAGTGCATAACCACACAATGTTGTCATACACACGGTTTTCAAAACGAGCCCTGTGTACTTGATTGAATGGAGCAGCGGGGACATGGAAAGTCGTGAGCGCGCGTTTCGCTAGGTGTACATACAGATGGAGCGATCCCTTTTGGACAGTCCCCCCCGCAGCCGCTCACCGAGGCAGCGAGCTGAATGACCGCCAGAGAGCATCCATCGCCACTGCCACTCGCCGTGCACTGCCTGCCGTTAGGCCTGCCCCCCCCCCCCAACACACAGGCACACTCTGCGTCCCGCCCACAGCCTCTCACGGAGCCTCATCCCGTATGCCTGCATACTGACCCCGATCTGGACCAGACGGTCCTCACCCCATCCCCTCCTTTGCCCGTGCCACGTTGATTCCCTTA
Organism: Frankliniella occidentalis; assembly: GCF_000697945.3. NCBI lineage: Eukaryota > Metazoa > Arthropoda > Insecta > Thysanoptera > Thripidae > Frankliniella > Frankliniella occidentalis. The sequence continues at coordinate 146,065 of NW_026267267.1, read as the reverse complement.
CTCGTGTTCTCTCTCCTTCCCGTCTCTCCCTCTCTCTCGCTGTCTGTCTATCTCTCCTCCCTCTCTCTCTTCCCCGTTCTCTCTCCCAGAGTGCTGGAGCGAGCAGGAGAGCCCGTGCCGTGCATCCTTCAAGTGGGGTTGGCGTCCCTCTCCAGGCCCTCAATCACCGCCCCCGCCTCCACAAACTTCTCCTCATTCCTTTACAGAAAAATAAAAATAAAGACGAGCAAAAAAATATGTCAGTCAGTCTATCTGAAATAACCTCGACGCGGCCCCGAGCAGCCACGCACTCAGCGCGCTCTGAGGTTCTCTGCAAGTGCCGGACTTGCTTTCAGCCAAAGTAAGAGATGAACTCACATCAAAAGCCCCTTTCACGGCGATCCTCGCTCCTCTCCGTCCTCACGGACCCTCCACCCTGAGCTCCAACCCCAGCACCAACCGCCTGCTTCCTCCCCCCCCCCCCCCCTTTCTCCATTTCAGCTCGCCATCAAGTGCAGCCGCGGTGGTCATCGGCTGGGATCTCATCTCCTGGTCCTATGGTCGGTCCCGTCTGGTCCGACGGCCTCGTGCAGCCTCCAGATACAGCATCTAGCACACTGAGACTGTGACTGATCCTCAGACCGACCCTTCCTGGCACCTGCTCATGTTCAAGATGTTCGAGATGTCGGGCTATTTTTTTAAATCATAAGTGCATTAATTTCCTCAATTCTATACAGAGGGTCTCATGTCCACGTACTGCATACTTTATCCCATTTCACGGTGAAAACTGTTCCTTGATATCTAAGGACCATCGGAAGGATTCAAGGACGGGATAGGAAAAGTTGCATGGGGCGTCCTTGAATCGTTCCGATGGACCTTGGACTGGAAAACAAGGAACAATTTTCTCCGTTTACTGTACCGCGTACCGCATGGCACTGCGAGCTTGCCTATCGTCGCTCAGCCTTATGGTCCGGACCGCCGAGTAGGCAACCGCAATCCACTTGGACGTGTAGGTATGCGGTGCGATATTACCAAAAAATAAAGGGTGGTCCACAGACCCCTGCCTTTAATTTGCTTATACTGTACCGCATGCATAGGCGTGCGGGCGCGTTGCAGCGCCGTAGTGAGCGAAGGTAGGCAAGCCTGCAGGCACGCCTGCATGCGGTGCAGTGTAAGCAAAAGGATGGAAGCGGTCTATGGACCACCCTGGATAGAACTGGCCGGATGGAAATCCACTTTGAATGCTGCAGTGAAACGCACGCGACTGTGTTTTCTATTCAATTACCGATACGTAAAAAAAATCAACATTTTAAAAATAAAACCTCCGACTCTTTGTTGTTTTTTTTTCTTAACACGGAGAAGGTGGCAAGAGTCCGGTGAGGCCTTCCACCGCGCCCTACCCGCCCCGCCCTGCGCCGGCACACGATCATGCATGGAGATTTCCCCGCGGGCCAGCGGTGCCCGTCACGCCAGCCACTGGGCAGGCACGCACTGGGTGCGGTTGGGTGCGGCGGGGTGCGGCGGGGCGGGGCGAGCCGCGGTGTGGGCGTCAGAGGGAAGTAATGTGGCCACCCCAAGTCGCGTGCCGGGAGCGATCCGACTCTCTCTCGCCCCCCCCCC
>NW_026267267.1:137714-139086 GCF_000697945.3 Frankliniella occidentalis | reverse complement strand
CCCCTCTCCCTCGTCGCTTAGGCCTCCTTGACCAGATAGGGACTGAGTCCACCCCAAACGAGACACACGCTGTAAATAGCAAAGATTATATTATTTCCTTCTAATTTTAAAGAGACAGCTCTCTTGGCCAATTAACGTAAGAAACTTGGCCACACTGAGAGAAATAAAACACTTTTTTTGCGTCCTTGTTTTTTTTCTTTGCTAATCTAGACGCGTTGGAATGTGCTTTTAATGCTAAAAGGCGTATTTGAATTAGGCACAGCGGCATGCCCCACCTTGCGAGACCTGGTCGGCGCGGCGTGTCGTGGAGAACGCCTGTGAAACGCGAGGTAGGCCACCCGCTGTGCAGGCGTGCTGGGCGGTGAGGCATGGGCACAGGCGACAGGAGAGGCTAGGGAGGTCAACGAGAACAAAAATGCCATGGCGTGCGCTTAAAAAAGGTTTCTTTTTAAAAATCCTTTTCAATGTTCGTTACCAAATGATTATGTTTCCCGTTTTGTTAGGTGCCCGCCTTCCACAAAATAATTAGTTTCTTCGAAACAATGAAAAGAAAATTTCAACGGAAATGTCTGTGATTTATCGAAATATACTCTTGCGGGTGTTACATAGCAGAATAAAAGGAGCCGTTTGCTGAAGTGTAAATCCTGGCATCGTTGTGTGAGTGTTTACGGTTACTCGCACTAGTTTCATTGAGACTGGTTCGACACGAGAGGTGAGAGGCGAGAAAGCGAAACTAGATGGGAAGTGCGAGGGTATAAGACAAAGAAATAATATCGAAATGGGATCTGGCCAGAGGGAAGAGGATGTCATGCAAAACTGAATGGCAGGTGAAGAAATTAAACGGAAATTGGTTTCGGGGAACGAGAGATGGAGCGCCCCACGCAGGGAGAGGGGTGGGGAGGAGGGAGGGAGGGAGGGAGGGAGAGGGAGGAATAGGGATAGGGCATGGGACATCAGACAAAGAAGACGAGAGAGGCAGGCATAAGAGGCAGGGACTAAAGTGCAGGTGAAAATGGTTGGCGCGCGCACACATGGCACTCGCAGGTCGAGCGAGCGAGAAAAGCCACTAAAGAAAGAGGCAAAAACGATGAGCAGAGAATCAAATTAGCTTCGGAAATGTGACGCGAGCGTGTCTTGTGTGCGTGTGTGTGTTCGCGCAAAAGGGTTTTAAAAGCGACAAGGCATAAGACTTGCACGTCTTTTTCTGCCACACTGTGCGCCGGAGGGGCGGGCGCGGCCAGGCGCAGCCAGGCTGAATGGGAGATGAAAGGTGTATCCCGGGGGACGCGCGTGATCCCCCGATATCTCGTCAAAAGGCTGACACGCGGGCGCGAGGCTCGCGGTGTGCTGCGGGCGCCTGTGGGCCTCGGCC
>NW_026267267.1:133473-136448 GCF_000697945.3 Frankliniella occidentalis | reverse complement strand
CCCCCCTCCCTCCCTCTCTCTCTCTCTTTCTCTCTCTGACTGACACACAGAGACGTTTCCGACCGAGGTCGGACCTTCCATCTAGTCCATCACATCATCATCACCATTCGATTCGGTAGCCCAGCTGTGTAAATGCATTCAGTTACGGGATCCATACGCACGGACACAATTCCGTATTCGCCGTTGTGTTATTTTCGTTTTGTTCTTATTGTACCAAACTAAACAAAACCGAAATAAATGGTCAGCGCCAGTGCAAGCCAAGCACTGACTTCAAAAAAAGCAGCCCTACCAAATGTGGAAAAAGCCGATGAAAAGGAAAATAAAATCCAAACCGCAATATAATGACGTCCCTCTGCCGGGTTACACAACTCTTCCTTCTCCCCGTTTGTCCTTGTTTCATATTTTTTAACGAGTAAGACACTAGTAATAGTGGCTGATGGCGGTTATTTTGTCAGGAGGAAGATCGCTTGGCGCATCCCTCCTCCTCCCATGACTCCTACGTGCCGGGAGACATTAACTGGCACGGAGAGTGTGCCCGGAAATTGGTGATAAGGGGGAGCGCCCCACCCCGCCCTGACGCCACATTCCCTGCCTCCTCCGCCGCCTCCTCCTCCTCCGCCTCACCGTCCCAAATAACCGAGCCGCGGGAGGGGGCAGCCGCCGGCTACTCATTATAGGCAACTTAGGGAGCCTGCGGCCTGGAGACTCCTGGAGACTTCCAGGAGACTCGAGCGGCTGGAGAAGCAGAGCCGCGCCGACGGAAAGTTTGAGGTCCCTACTCCTGAGATTTTGGCGAGATTGCGCCGGTGGTGGAGTGAGCGCCGTGGAAGCCCACATATACACAGTATTCTTCGTATTATTTTGAAAAGAGATTTCGCGACGTGCGCTGCGCAGTCGGCCGCATGGGCTGGGCACATCACGTCTATACAATGTGTTTTTTGCAGCAGGTGTTATTGTCAACACAGTTCCAAACGCTTGCCCGTGCTTGATAAAGTTGGGTTAGTTGGATTATTTATTTTTATCGCAAAGGCGTGGATTTTGAGGAGTCCTGGACGCCGTCCAGCTCACACAGGCCATCGCGAGGGGAGGCGCGAGGTGCGCTCGAAGCGGCGAAGCAGCAGCAGGAAAAGCGGGCGCCCGCCTCCTCCATTTACTGCCTCTTCATGTTGCTTCCAAATGCGGCAATGCGCGAGCCCCACGGCCCGACCCGGCATACGGCGCCAGCCAGGCCAGCCGGGCCGCGATAGGCTACAATGTTGCACCGCCAGAGCGCCCGGCGCAGAGCAGCGCACGGCCAGGGCCGGATCCATCCTGCGGAGCTGAGCCGGGCTCGAGCTTATCAATAGTTGATGCCAAACTACTCGTGCCGCCGCCCTTGTAACGTTATACGCTGCCCCCCACCCCCACCCCTCATTTTTAAAGGCGGTAAATTCTAATCACCATACTGCTTCGAGCAAGAGAAAACGAAACAGTAAGCAAGCAGTCGGCGACCTGCTCTGCTGCCCGGTGTTTTCTCTTCGGCAACCACACCCGTTGGTATTGCGCGTGAGCGGGAGCCACCAAGCCCTGGCCTCTAGCACCTATCTGCCCTCCGTACCCGTGCTGTTGTTGTTGTTGTTTCAGGCTGCTTCTCAAACGTGCAACTCCCACACCACCCAGCCGCACGGGGAGCCAGCGGCAGTGATGGCGCACCATTCATTCGCCTCCTATTCCTCCACACACCCTCCCCTCCGTGTTCGGTATGCGGTCAGTGCTCACTGCGGATGATGGGCGCTAGGAGGCGAGAGGGAGGGAGAGAGGTGGAGAGAGGTGGAGAGAGGTGGGGAAAGAAGGGAAAGAAGAGAGAGAAGAGAGAGAGAAGAGAGAGAAGAGAGAAAAGAGAGAGGAGAGAGAAGAGAGAGAGAGAAGAGAGAGAGAGAAGAGAGAGAGCGAGAGAGCCTGTTTCACTTTTCATTCCGGCGCACGACATGCGGCGGCCAGCGCCCTGAACCCTGCTGCTGCTGGCTGCTGCCCTGCTGCCCACCCCAGACTCGCCGGCGGCGGACCGACGCTCAGCCTCCCGCACACTAACTCGTCCTACTCTCGCATCACTTCCCATCCCCCCCCCCCTCTCTCTGTCTCTCTCTCTCTCCCATGACAACGCCCTCTTCTCCTATAACCGTGGTGGCCGTGGCGGGCGACAACACCAGAGCCCGCTCGCCCCCCCTCCCGGCTCCCCCCACCTGAGAAAGTTTGGAATTTGTGGGACGCAGGTCGGTAAATTAGACGGGCAGAAGGGGTGAGGGGGGGGGGGCGCAAGAATGGGGATGCATGATAGCTTTTATGCAGCGGCAGGGAATGGCCGGCCGGTCCACCGATGTATCCCAAGTTAGGGGGTCACCCGCCAGTTACCCCCTCCCTGCTCCATCCGAACTCTTCCCCGCCCTCCCGCCGTCCTCCAGCCCCCGCCTCTCACAACCACATCCCTCCCCGTGCCGCCGGTCTCCGAGCCCGCACGGCAGCCGGCGGGACGACCGACACCGAGAGGAGAGGAGCCCGGCGCGCAACGGGGCGCAGAATTTACGAGCTCCGATGTATTTAGCATTTCGAGTGGACCGGGCGGCCCGGGCCTGCTGGGGCGTGTCGCGAGATCAGACAAGGAGCAGCAACAGCAGCGGCGGCGGGGGCGGCGGGAGCGGCGGTGTCGCACCGGATAGAGAGCCGGACAGCGTCGGGGGAAAAACGGGGCGCGCCGGCCCTTCCGTAAATCAAAGACGCGGCCACTCTCTCCATGTGAGCTTCGAATAAATTGATATTCAAATTTTGAGTCTGTTTTTATTTTGTTTAATGTACTTATCATATTTCTCGTGCAACTTTTTTTTTCCTTGTGGATTTTACCTTTTTTGGCCGTGTGCCGGTCGTTCTACTGGATTTGAGAGGTTTTGCGGGTGAGTTGAGCAGGGGATAGGAAAATTAGAAGGGATGAAAGCGCGGGT
>NW_026267267.1:128190-128568 GCF_000697945.3 Frankliniella occidentalis | reverse complement strand
AGAGAGAGAGAGAGAGAGAGAGAGAGAGAGAGAGAAAGAATAACAGCATGTGTACAGTAAGTGGTGTTGGACCACGACGGGGAAGCGGAGGGGATTTACTGAGGAAGATGAAGATGGACCAGACGGAGAGTGAGAGAGACCAACGACTCGCACTGAGGAGGCTGGGGTGAGATGGCGTTCCGGACATCTGCTTTGGTCTTATCTCGGCTACCGCGAGGGATGCTGGGATGCTGCTCTGCTGTGCCGCCGCCGCTGGACCAGCCAGCAGACTGGACCGCCAGTGTGGCTTTTGATGTGGACTTGGCGCGGTGGCCGGCCAGACTGCTTGTGGCCCCGGCGGTCGCGCAAGCTCCTGGGGAGTGAGAGTTGGGGGGGGGG
>NW_026267267.1:127820-128140 GCF_000697945.3 Frankliniella occidentalis | reverse complement strand
GGAGAGAGAGGGAGAGAGAGCGAGAGCTCATTACATGAGAAACAAAAAACAAGGAGGCGGGGAGGCGGGCGCTGAAGGGAGTGTCACACTGCAGCAGCTGAAGATGGGGAGGATGTCTGAGGACCCATCAGACTCATACCCCCTACCCCCGCCACCTCAGGCGCCAAACGAGACCCTTGCTGCTTGTCTGCACGCAGGTTAAGGCGCCAAACTTTTGTTTTCCCAGCGGATACCGCATACCGGGCCGGGGCCGGGCCGGGGCCGGGCCGGGGCGTCTCGGTTGCGTTGTTCGATGCGGACCCGAACAGGAAAGAAACTTT
>NW_026267267.1:127336-127770 GCF_000697945.3 Frankliniella occidentalis | reverse complement strand
TTTGTCAGTATTCCTGCTGCGCAAAAACCTTTATAAGCCACTGACAACTGCTTTCATCAGTAATACGAAATAATTTCTTTTTTAATTACTGACAAATTTTTCTTTTATCAGTGAGCTACTTACATCGATATCCAGAATAAGTAACAAATTAGTCAGTAATCCTGCTGCATAAAAACCTTTATAAGCTACTGATAAATAAATCAGTACAGGTCTGAGAGTGAAAGAAAGAATGGAACTCGTGCTCTGTGCGTAATATAAAAAGGAGTGCATATAAGATGATCCGTGAACCCAACACCTTCGCAAGGGAAGAGGTAAAATTTACATCTCCGCGTGAGTTTCTGTGCAATAAAGCATAAAGAGGAGAGGAGGTAGGGGGTGGCGCCCTCCGCGGAGTTAGCTAAAAGTGTCTGCACCGTAAAGGGATTGCGAGCAAT
>NW_026267267.1:126481-127286 GCF_000697945.3 Frankliniella occidentalis | reverse complement strand
GGCATGGAAGGGAGCGGGGGTGGGTCGCAGGGGAGGGGATACATTTCCTGACTCGTGATAGGGGCATTCGGAATGTATGTTAATGAGGAAAAGAGGAGAGGGGGTGAAGTAGAGGGGACGCTAACAAGACCAGCGCCCCATAGAGAAAGTAAGAAAAAGATCCTTGTCGACGTTTGAAAAAGGCCGCCCTCGCGCCAACGAGCATGACGGTCTTTTCATTAGTATCGAGTGACACAAGTGCCGCGCGCTCACATTACTCCTGCAACAACGAAAAGTAAAACATTGCTCTAGCCAAACATGACTCACAGAGAAGTCTTTTCTTCAAATGTGCTTGGGCCATTCAACAGCAGTACGGCAATAAGTTGCTCAACAAACTAATAAGCAGCAGACGTCCAATACCAATAGGACAATAAGTAGATGCAACGACGTTTTCACAATTTATTTTAAGTTTAGATTTTACACATTTTGCGGGGATCACTCTTTACCCCTTTTATGTTTTTATTTGTTTTCATTTTTGCATTGCGTCCACCGACGCACCTCTTCAGGCATATGCGAAAATAAAAAAAAAACGTCATAATAATAATGATGTGGAATAACTGCAAAAGGGGGAAAAAACAACCATCGCTATCAGCGAATGCCCATGACGATGACGGGGGAATGGGATAAGAAAAAGAAGAGAGGAGGGATTCCCAGGAGGCCTGCAGCCAGTGACCCCCTCCCTCTGCTCCATCCGAACTCTCCCGCCCGCTCTCCCTCCGTCCTCCCGCCTCTCGCAACCACATCCCTCCCCGTGCCGCCGGTCTCC
>NW_026267267.1:108558-122624 GCF_000697945.3 Frankliniella occidentalis | reverse complement strand
GGGACGTGGAGGGGGCGAGCAGGGGGTGATTGTCGTGGTGGTTTTGGACGGGGATGGAGAGGAGGGCAGTCGAGGGTGAGGGCAGCACTGCAGCTGGACGTGAATGCTGCTGACGGGGGAGGAGGACAAGCTATACACTGAGAGGAACAAGCAGTGTGACTGAGTGAGGGAGTGAGTGAGCGAGCGTGCGAGAGAGAGGAGAAGAGAAGGGGAGAGAGGGAGACACTGAGAGAAAGAGGGAGGAAAAAAATGAATCCGGCATGTTTCGCATTTAAAAGTTTGACGCGCTAAATACAGGAGTAAAGCGGTATAACCGCAAACAAAATGAAATCAACTGTACGGTATAGTCTCTGCGGTCTCGCTGAAAGTTTCCGAGTACGAGGAAAAGTGGACATGTGAAAGGGTACGGGCGCGTGCGGAGCCGCCGCCACGGTCGGCCAAACAACATCACGAGGGCTCGCTGCGGCCGCCGCCTCGCCGTGGGCGCGAGCAAATAGGCCGGCGCGCGGAGAGGGCTCGCAAAGGGCGCCGAGGCGGACCACTTCGAAATCCTCTGCTGAAGAGTCGTGCATATGATGCGTAGGGGCTGACGTGGAAAGCTGGAGCAGAGTGGCGCGCTCGCCGCTACATTTTGATACGTGTTGTGAGAGGTGTGTTATGAGGTCGATAATACACGATAAAATTACAAACATATCGCGTGAATTCTATCATGGTTTGTATTTGCTGCTCTCTTGGTATTTGTGAAGTGATTATTGAAACCGATTTCTATAGCCAAGATATGAGGAGTGTTTTCAGATATCATTCTAGACTGATCGCATTTGCTTCAATATATTTATGATGGCTAGAGGTATGGTAATATCTCGTGGTATAAAAGCAGGTTTCGCATTTCGCTATCGTACCGCAGTGCCCTAGCCAAGGGCGCGGTGCGAGGTGCGTCCGCGCTGGGGCTGATGAGGTTTCGTTTCATATTGACATCCATATTCCTCGTGGAGTTGACGCAGACTCGCAGACAAACAGACGCGGGAGATAGACGCTGTCATGGCCCGCCCAAACGCCAGCCGCGCCGAGACCAAAGGGCTTCAGCAGCTTGAGGTCGCGACCCCATTTCGTTTCAGACGTGTGTGGTCGTGGTCCTTCGCATGGAGTATTTTTTCGTGTTTCTATCCAGCAGACGCCGAAAACGTAGAAAACCTCCACCTCCGGTACGACGACCTCATTTTGTTCACTTGCATTACTTTTCCAGTGAGGGGGAGGGGAGAGTGGGAAAGGAAGGGAGAGAGAGAGAAAAAAAGAGAGATAGTCGGGACTCCTACGTCCCACCACACACAGATCCCCCGTAGGGCGGAACACTTAAAATTCATTTTGCTGCTTCTCCTTTGGATAAAATTCTGCTGCGCTGCTATGAAGTACTGGAGAGATGTCGGGAGAGGCGGAAAGGGGGAAGGGCGGGAAGTCACTGAGGGAGAGGGGGGGGGCAGCGGTAGCGCGCGCGCGCTCGCACACACACGCGTGTGTATGATTTATCTATCACAGTTTTGTCTTGCAGCGTTGGCCTCACTCTGCGTGAGGCAGGAAGGGGGGGTGGAGTGGGTGAGAGAGCGAGAGAGAGGGAGAGAGAGGGGGGCTCGGTGGTTTCGAGAGGGTCGGTTGAAGGGAAAGGGGATGAAAAAGGGGGTGAGAAAGGGAGGCGGGGCCATGGGCGGGCGCAAGGGAGGCGCCCGCAAACCGTTGCTGGATTACTGTCCCGTCTGATTCTCATGAATTATGGAAAGTTTTTTTTCCCTCCCCTGTATGCAGCATTACCCCCCTGCGCGCCTACTTCTCCTCCCCACCTGGCTGGCCAGTCCTTTCCACATCCTCATTCCGCCGCCGCTTTATACATCCTCCATGTAATACCCCCGGCTAACCTTGTCCTGATTTCCATCCCGGGGCCGGGCCGGGGCGGGGCGGACCTCGCACGGAAGCATCCCCTCCCCCTCCTCTTCACGATGAGCTGCTCCCCCTGCACTCATTTCTCCACGCTCCGTTGATAGGACTAATCGGCTTTAGCTCTCGCACACACTTTGGCGATAAATAGTACCCGGATAAAAAAACAACACGAAAAACACAGCGTGAAATAAAACATTTCATGTCGTGTTCCATTACTTTTATTATTTTATTATAAACAATAAAAATTGTTTTCATTTGCGGCATATGCCAACGTCACCGGTTTGGCGGTGCTTTAAGCGCTTTTACAACGGCGGCGGCGGCGGCATCAAAAGAGAAACACGGAGCAGCAAATGACGTTGTTCAACGCCCATCACCGGGGGCACTGCACGCGCTTGAGGGGGCGGCGGAACAGATACGTCTCTGTTGTAACGTATACCTCACTGCAAATTTCGTGCGACGCCCCTGCCAGCTACTTCGTCGCGTGTGGCACACAAACAACGGCTGATTACGTCGTCGTAATGTGGCGCACGCAAAAGGATTAAGGTGTACATTGGACGAAAAAAAAGAAAACAATAAGGGTGGATTGTGCACCTCCATCATAGGGGTGGAAGCGAATACTTAAGAGTTGTACAAAGCCTTTGCAGGTAAACGGCGATTTATAGGCACTCAAAAACATGACGCTTGGAGGGCAAAAGTTTCGTGTATTACGGCATTTGGGTCCCGTAGACTTACACCCGAAAAAAAAATAGTTTCTTGATTCAAGTGAAAGCTGACACGGGCTGAAATTCAATATTGAAAAAGGCCACTTTTGTCGTAGGGAATAAGGTTTTTCTCGGTTTTTCTCTTCTTCGAAAGAAAATATCAGCTTGTTTCAAGAGTAAATTTGATCTTGTGTCAGCGTGCACTTGAAACAAGAAACGATTTTTCTGAGTGTATAACAGTCAAAGTGAAAAAAACAACTACAAAAGAAAAAGAAAATGCGTAAGTTTTAGAAATGTAGTAGATTCCAAGGTTATAATAATAATAACGTGTTATGCGCACTTTTTTTTTACAACTAATCTAAATGTTATGCTCACATAGGTATCTTACATGGAGAAGTTAAATACTGTCCAGAATACTGAGGGGGTGCCTGCCCCGCTGCACGTGCCCCGCGTTGAGCACACTACACTTCGGGCACACAGCAGGTTCCAGACAAATATACGGCCACTAAACATAATGTGCCAGTAATTTACTTGCAGATTCCCTTATAAGCGACGCAGCCCTCGGAGCAACCAGCCCTCCAGCCTTTGCCACGCGCCTTGCGTCCGCGGGAGCTATTTCAGGCTGGCTGGCGCGGGGGCTGGTGTGGTTGGTGGGTCAGCGATAAGGAAAAGCTTCTTCGTTTTCACTTCTTTTTTTTTTATTTAGTTTTTATTTGGGCGATTCGGGGCGGCTGGGTCCTGCCTGCTGCTCGCGCGTGCCCTCCCCCGGGCCAGACGCGACGCGGGGTAATTCTCACGAGGATTTCCGAGTAGATCCTGCGGAGGACTTGGCCCTGCCGTGAACAACGCGTGTACGTGTAGGGAGAGATAGACTGTGTGTGTGTACGGGTGCGCGCGCGTGCGTGCGCGCGTGTGTGTGCACTTGTGTGTGCGAGCGGGTTGGGCGAGAGACTATGCACATGTGTTCATGTACAAATATATATATGTGCTAGTATGTGTGTTGTTGGTCGCGTTTCTACCACATATTTTGTTTTGCCTTCGCCGTACCGCGCGGGCGGGAGAGCGGCGTGGCTTTAGGGTCGTTTGCAACACACACGCCGCCCTATAAGAAGAATACACGCCACGCGTGAGGTGTTTCGATTAGGCCTTCGCGCGTTTTTTTTATTCTCCTCACTCGGCGTAAGTGTTCGCTAAATTATTCGTGTGCGTAAGGAAAACAAGGCCGAGGCAAAACGAAAATAAATTGTTCTGGCGCCGAGAAAAGGTGGCTGCTTGGCTGGCTGCTCGTCCTATACTTATCGTTGTTGGAGTCCCTCCCCCACCCCCAACCCAGTGAGGACTCTACTTTAGCACTATCATAGTTGGAATCAAATTATGATATCAAAACTTACCCTTCAGCAAGTCCTACACTGGAAAGATTTTTTAAAGGATGCTATCTGCAAGGGTAGATACCCGGCAGGTACTAACTAAAACATTAAACGTCATATGAGTGTTCAGTCTAGTGGATTTGACAACATTAGAGTCCACATTATCGGCATTGGGGTTATTGTTATTTTAAATAATTATACTGAATCAGTACGATGTGTATAGTTCCCCTAAAAAAACGACTTTTGGGACACAAGTTAATCATTCAAAGAAAAGAAAAGAAAAACACTTGACATGCAAAAGTTTTAAGCGTATTTCCTTGCAATCCTGCTGAATTGATTGTATTTGGTAACTCACCGGCGCGCACGGTGCAGTCCCTGCTGACGATGACGCCCACAGCGTTGGCCGCGCGGCAGCGGTACGCCACCGCGTGCACAATGGTGCGAAACATCTGCGCGGGGAAGGGCGGGAAGTACAAACTGCCGTTGTCCAGCACCTCCCTGGGGGCAAGGACAAACGAAAACACATGGTCAGGTCCGGGGCCGACGTGAAAATGAAAATGTGACGCGCCTGCCTCGCTCGGCCTGCTACTCGCAGCAACAACGGTAAACACTGCAAAAGAAGTTCAATTAAATGCAAGCAGGTTCAAAACAAAGAAACATCTTTCGGGATCGCAATAACGACGCAGCAAAAATAACTCTTTAGACACACTTGATTGGCTTAGGAGCAAATACTGGAGCAAGCCCCGGTCACCATTGTCACCCTGTTCTGCTGCCTGAAAGTCGAACAACACCTGTGGAGCGGCCGCACGCGCAGCGATCGCTCTCTGTCGACTCGCACACTCCATACACGCCGAGGCGCTCGAGCCGCGGCCGCGCGCTCGCGGCGCTCGCGGTCCCGCCAGGTCGCGAGCTTCACGCCGCGGCGACGCGTTTATCACATATTACTGCAGACGGCCCGGGCGGCCGCGGTGGCGTCAAAGGGGTAAAAAGGGAGGGGGGTGGGGAAGTGATTGATGGACCAGCGGCCTATTGCCCGCCCATTCCTCACGTTTCCTATCTCACTTTATCTCCCCCATGGCGCTGGTATAGCTGTTGTCCTCCTCACTCCCCCCCGCCCTCCTTCCCTTTCCCTCTCTTTCTCCCCTACGCGAAAAACGTATACACCGCTCGCGGCTCACACAACCGACGATAACACCGATACCAGAGCAGTTGTAACACTTGGTGCGAATATCCGTACTATTAGGACACTGCATTTTTTTTTGGATTCTTCGAATTTGTAGATGATGCACAGTAGGTAGGTTGGTAGGTAGGTTAGTGGGTTGGTGTATGGTGGGTGGGTAGGTCGGTAGGTCGGTGGGTAGGTAGGTAGGTAGGCAGGTAGGTAGGCAGGTAGGTAGGCAGGTAGGTAGGCAGGTAGGTAGGCAGGTAGGTAGGCAGGTAGGTAGGCAGGTAGGTAGGCAGGTAGGTAGACAGGTAGGTAGACAGGTTGGTAGGCAGGTCGGTAGGAAGGTGAGGTAGGTCCGGGCTCTATCTGACACGCGCAATGACTCCCCTTCTTGCTCGGTAATAAACAGACGCCCGGCGTGTGGCGAGGAGAGTGGGGAGAGCCCCGAGGCCACGGAGTGGAGAGCGGCAAGACCACAGTGCAGCAGCAGGGCGTTGGGAGCGGCGGGGCGGCAAGGGACGGCGATGTGCGAGCGTGCGGCAACGCCTTCCTCTTGTACGCACCCGCAGCTGCAGCCCGGCGAGCGCGCGTCGGGGAAAAATAAAGCAAAACTGCGGCGCAGCAGCAGCAAGCTCTGTGCAGAGACCAGAGACCTCGCGTGCAGCCAGCACACACGACCGCAAAATCGCACCCTCGCAAAAGCAGGTGTGTGTGACACGCTCCGGCGTGGCGCGAGTAAGAATTTCAATTTGTCAGGGGCGTCGTCACCCCCAACGCATTCGCGCTGTATGGATCCTTGACTCGCCCGAGTGACGCGGCTCGTTGACCCGGGCGGGGTATTTTGTGAAAGTAACTGCACATGTTTTTTGTTTTTGTTTTTATTGCAATTGCAAAATTTACACTGAACGACACTTAAATGAACGTACTACCGTTAATAGTTTAAAAATTTGTCTCCGTGTATTGCGTATTGCAAATCGACTTCGTACCAATACTAATTTATAAGTAAATTTGTAATTGCGTATGACTCACCCTGCAATTTTTGATTGTTTTTTTCACAGTTTTAAACATTGTGAAAAATTTACAGTTCGAAACTGTTGTTTCCGAGCTGAACTCATTTTAACAGTGTATGGCATGACCAGCCACCGCACGGACGCTGTCCGCCAAAGCCCCTTGGGCTCGTATTTCACCAGGAAACAGGTTTTCAACGCAGACCGAGGCAGATGGGGTGGCGCCAACCGTTTGCGTCAAATGTAAATATATAACATCTAAATGCCGGGGCGGGGTGGGGAGGGCGCGGCGGCGCTCAGCCACCGCACATGAGTTTAAGCGAGGGACGAGTGCACACACGCGCTTCACACATTTCGCAAACTAAGTTTTACCAAAGTTTACGAGACACGTGATCGTATGAGTGCGTCGCTTTTGAAACCGCACCGCCGCGGCAGCATTTGAGAGCGGCCTAGTTCCGCAACATTGGCAATTTAATACGGACCTCTGGCTGTAACCCCTTTCCCTTCTACCTCCCTTTCCCCACCGTACCTGAAGTTTGTATAGTTTTAATGCGCAATGCCCCCGGGGCAGCGCGTGTGCCGGCCGGTGGCAGCAACGGTTACCTGTATGAATAAAATGCGTAAACGCTTCCGGAACTTCCTCGACTAGTTCAACTCACTATCATTGTCTTCTTTTATTTAGACCCGCCCTCCAGTAACCCTAATTCTTTTGGCTCCAACTCTAGCTTCACACACCAGAGATCATCGTGCACATCACATATAATATAGTGATCATACAGAATCCAGGAAGAACGTCTGTTGTTTTTCAGGAGCATTCAGCCGATGTCGGGAGCTTGACGCCTGCGAGACTCAGGGTAGGCCAACCCGCACTACACGAATGCGCTGAAGGTATGATGTTGCCTACCTCTCAGGCGCTATGCTTAGGCTGACCTTGCCAGGTTTGTAAATGAGAATAATGACGGACGTACTTACTAGAATCCCTGAAGGCTGCAGGGCTAGAAAGGAAACTTTTTCCTGTCTTCACTGATATATTAAGTGTGCAACTGACACACACTTTAAAGTGTTTAACACCGCACTGTAAATTGCTTACGAACTATAGGTTCGTAATGCAAACCAAAACGTTCGTAGCTTACGAAGGATTTTGAAGCGTTGTATTACGAACAAATTGTTCGTAAGCTTACGAACAAATAGTTCGTAATGCAAACCGATTTTCGTAAGACCCGTCTATCCTTACAAACAATCGCTTTGCAATACGAACAATTTCTTTGCAATACAAAGAACGAAAATTGTTCGTAAGGTTGCAAAGTATTTAGTTCGTAAGCTTTTTACAGTGCGTGTGGCATACTTCTATGTGTGCAACACGAGTTTTGAATAGCTGTTGAACACTTGCAACTATTCAAAACTCGTGTTGCACACATAGAAGTATGCCACACGGTGTTAAACACTTTAAAGTGTGTGTCAGTTGCACACTTTATATATCAGTGAATTGTTATCGTACAGTTTGTACATTTCATTTTCCCTTCAAACATTTTTCTACACACAACACATAACCACGGAGAACAATACTTCTTAAGGTGTGTGGTTTCTTTGACTCGTAGATATTCCTCACTGGACAGCACGCAGCATGAAGAAGACGGGTGGGAGTTTTGCTTCGTCCTTTCTCGGACAACACGCCGTTCTTTTCTTGCTCGCCCAGCTCCGCGTGCGGCCAGCTGCTGCAGCTGCTGTATTCTCCACAGCAGCTGGCACACAGCGCGCGCGCGGAGGGTTGCGTAGAGTAGTGTGGTCGGGCATGGCGTTCTGCCGATGAAAGTAATTCATTCCTTTTGCCAGAGAGAGAGAGAGAGAGAGAGAGAGAGAGAGAGAGAGAGAGACGCGCTGCTGCGGTCGGCGAGCCTCGTGAGTATGCGCGGCGGCGCAACCAGTACTGCTGCTCAAGTAGTCCGCAGTTAGTTTGCCGCTCATAACCTTGCCTGCCTGCCCTACTGCTCGCAGCGTAGAAATTCTTTCCTTTATCACGACTCG
Organism: Frankliniella occidentalis; assembly: GCF_000697945.3. Classification (NCBI taxonomy): domain Eukaryota; kingdom Metazoa; phylum Arthropoda; class Insecta; order Thysanoptera; family Thripidae; genus Frankliniella; species Frankliniella occidentalis. The sequence continues at coordinate 114,430 of NW_026267267.1, read as the reverse complement.
CTCCCCCGGTGTTCAAAATGTTTTGTGTTTTCGAAAAAAAAACTTTTCTACCGCGCGTGTTTATCTCAGCCGTACACGGCCATGCACTCGGACGGAGTTCGCAACAACTCGACGCGGGCGGGATTTACAGCCCGAGTTCAGCAGAGTGTGAAGCGCCGCGCTGGTAAAGCGAATCGCCAAGCACCACCAGCAGCAGAGCACAATCAGATTTTTTTCCCTGGGTTTGCTTTTAGGAAAACAACACGCGGGCTAATAGTCGTGCGCGCGGCGGGGGGGCTCTGCTCTGGCGTGCGCCCGGGGCAGAGGCGCCTCCCCGTAGCCTCCCGACCCCTCTCGGTATATCTCAGCCTACAGAGGGATCTATATATCTCTCCTGTTTTTCCGGCGTGGAGCTCGCTTAGCCCGCTCAGCTCGGCGTGAGAGAGAGAGAGAGAGTCTCCGTCTCACTCGCACTCACTCACGCAGCCCTCTCTCCCACGACATGCAGCAGGCCCGCCACTGGCCTCCAGCCGGATGCGCAGGCGCCATTCTCTGGGCCTTTGGATGAGAGTGCGAGTGAGTGAACGACAGAGTCCGGCCGGTATGATCCTCCGCGGGACCCTTGGGCGCTAGACGATGTTTGTGGGTAGGCAATCAGGTTGGCGGCGGGCATAACTATGAGTGTGCGTTGTTTATTGTCAATGCGTTTTACTACGTAGTATGCACAGACAATGGCAAAGATAGCGAGAACAATAATCATTCTTTTTAAAGAAAATAATTCTTAAGGTAGTATGTAGGCCGCCAAACGGCACACAAACTTGACAGTGTTCCAGAATGTAGACGGAAGCACGAGAGCGCGACAGAGAAACAGCGAGAGAGAGAGAGAGAGAGAGAGAGAGAGAGAGAGAGAGAGAGCGAGCACGGAGACCTGCAGAGCGCTCGCACAGGTAAATGGACCCACCGGGCTGCAGAGCGGTAGGGCAGAGCCTCGTGCGGTTTGTCCGCTCTGCTCTCCTCTGCCGGCCGGAGCTTCGTGGGTGAACATTTCCCGGCGCGGTGCTTGTCATTGTGAGCGGGGCTTGGCGGGGCTTGGCGGGGAGTGGCGGGGAGTGGCGGGGAGTGGCGGGGAGTGGCGGGGTGTGGCGGGGAGTGGCGCTCATATGCACATGCATGGCGTGGCAAGCAGGCAGCAGCCGTACCAAGGGGTCCCGCCACACCCGAGAATGGTGTGCACAGGCTCACAGTCAAGTGACCGCACGGTAAAAAAAGAGTTCCTTGGATTTCAAGACCCGGGGCTTGGATCTGATGGAAAACGCCACCGTTATCCAAGTCCGGGTCTTCAAATTTAAGGAACTCATATCTTACCGTGCTGGGTGATTGCTTGAAAAAACGACAGCAAAAAATAAACGAGAACTGGGAGGCTACTCGACAGCCAGGACACTGGCCAGCAGGTGTTTTGAAATGACTTACCGCTCGTCCATAAAATAAAATGTGTACGTTTCCCTCAGATTCATTCGGTAAGTAACAGGAGCTAAGCGCCTGCAAGACTCGGGGTAGGCCATAACGCACTACACGCATGCACTGCAGACAAAGAATTTGCCTACCGACAAGGCGCTACGACAGCTTGCATAGGCTGAACTGAACAAGTTTCGTAACGGAAAAAAGCCGACGCATTTGTAATTTGGAATTACAAAATAATGTTGAAAATTTACGACGGCCCATGTTTGTTCCTCGATTAGATTCCAAGTCGATAGGAAGTGATTGTAATTTTACAATTTCAAGTTGTAATTTTACGGACTCAAATTATGGAAAGTTTTGCCGTAAACTTACGAGAATTTTTCACAGTGCAGTTACTCCTCTCACCTCTTGGCGTGGAGACAGCCGTTTAGAGAAACGACGACGGAACAGCAGTAGCAGCGCAGTGGGCGGCAGGCGGCACGCGCTGCACCTACGCCGGGCCGACTCGCGAGGAAACTTCCTCAGGGCTGCATTATTTTACAACGCCGAGTATAGCGTGTAATGCTCTCACTGCGCTGCGCTCTTTTGCTCTCTCCCCCGACAGCAACAACGGCGGCGCGGGGATACTACTTTTAGTTGGGGCAGGGCGAGTTGCAGCGGCAACAGCAGCCGCCTTGCAGAAAGTGCGCGCCCCGAAAAACTTTCTAAATTGAAAGACGAGCTACAATCTAAGAGACAAAAAACACTAAAAAAAAATCAGAGCAAACGACAACAGAGCAGGAAGGATATGAAAATTGAAAAAAATCAGCGTGTAACTCCGACAGCGCGACACGTTTGTTCAGCGGCACACACCCAACCCACAAACAGTTCCGTACGGTGTGCAGAAGAAAAAGGCAGTGTGTCCGACGTGACGCAGCAGCAGACATTGTCGCAGACGACTAAAGGTTGGCTAATGAAACTTTAATCAGCCCAGTTACCCTAGACCCTTGCGCAGCTTCCCCAAAGGCCCCTCTGGGACCGCAACATGTTCCTTCCTACTACACGGCTTCCACGCCGCGCCCGCAACCCCACGCCTCACCTGCCGGGCGCACCTCGAGGGACCTCCGAGCCAAGCGCATTGGATGAAGATCTGTGAAGTTGTTAGTTGTTTTCTTTTTAGTGCGCTGTACACGAAACAATTTACATTAAAAGAGATTCTCATACAATAATAAGACAAATCTGCACAGCAATTAGTCATTTCGTTCTTTCCCGACTGTAACTGTGTACTGTAGAAAGTTAATGCAAGAAATTTAAGCCAATTAAGACTACTACCAGGAGGAAAACGGTCGGTTTCCCGTAAGCAGCCAGCTTCAGAAAAGAATAGGGCAAAGGCAAAACTTAAAAACGGGGCCAAAATAAAAATCATGGTTACGAAAATGGCAAATTTGGGCGACGAAATAGCAGCTTGAAAATTGACACTGGAGCGTCATGTTTTCCATCGAGAAACCGCTACAATAATCCTTTCTGCTCGTTTGACAAAAGGACATTGTTTTTCTGTCCAACAATTCAGATATACGTCCCGGCGGGACGAAGGGAAAAATGACAATTTGATGCGCCGTGCCGGGCAAGTCCGAGAGGGGCTGCCGTCCTCCTTGTTGTTATTCATGTGCAGCGGCCAGATGGCTGCCAGCTCAGCCGGCCCGGCACACACAATGCGGCTCATTTCGCAACGTCCGGCTTATTCGCCTTTCTTGTTGTTGGGGAGCGGATGGAAAATACGTCGAAACATCAAATATTGAGAGCAAAAAGCTGGATTTTGCCTTCTCCTTCCCCCACTCCGCTACCTCTTTCCTGCCGGCCGTCGTTGACCCCGCATGCATACATTTTCAGTGGGGACGTCCAGGCTGTTTTCCCCGCTATCCCGTTTGCCGAGCCGTCCACGTGTTCTCTACCCAGCAAACTGACTCAGACATTTATAAAGGTGGATTCAGAGTTCCCTAAAAGCGAGCGTGATTCTCACGCAAAGCGTGATTTTCACGCCCGGCGTGATGAAAGTCGATCCCTGATTGGCTGCGTGAAGCTTAGGAAGCGTGAAAATCACGCCTGGCGTGAAAATAACGCTTGCGTTTCGTGAACTCTGAATCCACACTAACCAGGAAAATAAGTCTAAATATGAGAGCGAACACCGTCGATAGTAAACACTGTAAATAAATAACGATCTTGTTTTTAAATACACATATACAACCGCATACGCATTTTGCAAAACAAGGTGCATTTAAATGAAAGCAGAGTAAACAAACTTAAAAAGTTTCCTTGTACTGTGTCCCCCTGTGGAAAAAGTTTACAATTTAACAACAGTTGCACACAGACTATTGTAAACTTAATTAAAATCTGTTTGTGTGTGTGTGTGTGAGTGTGTTTGTTTTTTGCGTTGCAGTGTATCACACCACAGCAGCACTCCGCGTGTGGTGGCGGCATCAGCGCCAAATGACGCGGCGAAACCCCCGGTCTCCATTCTCCGCCTTTACTTTGCGGCGAGACAGGCCGGCCTGGAGAGACTGATGGGGCGGCTGCTGCTGCTGCCGGAGGCCGCTGCTGGAGGCTGCTGCTGGAGGTGGCCCCCGCTACACCACGCCATACACCACGGGGGGCTAAGTGAGGGGGAACACTTCGGTGTAAAGCGTTTCCCGAACGGATCAGAGAGCATCTCACATGCGGAGGGAGGTGGGAGGAGAGAAAGAGTGACGAGAGAGATGGGAAGAGAGATAGGGAGAAAGGGAGCGGCGCGGAATAATTTGCCTCCAGAAAGAGAGGCAAAAGTTGGAGACGAAAAGGATGAATAAAAAGCGAGAAAAAAAAGGGACAGAAAATGGAAAGGGGGAGGGTGAGGGCTGGAGGTGAAAGAAATTAGGGGTAAAGTGGCGGGGGTTGGAGTGTGCATTCGGCTCACAGTGGCTGCACTGTTTCCGGACACGACCTATTAAGGTAGGGTTGGTGGCCAGGGCGTGGAGTGGCGTGGCCATGGCCCGGGGCGCGCCGCAGCGCGGTCGGGAGACAGGCATTGTTCGCGGTAAAGTGTGTGTGTGGGCCGGAGAGAATCTTTTTATCTTACTCTCCTTAAATTCTTTGCGCAGAGGACTAGGGGTGAGAGGCACATCACTGCAAATTGAGTAACAGTGGGAACCAAAACGATCCCACGCGTCTAAAGTGTTGTACTTTCTTTCAATTAACTCTAAGTACTTAAAGTAAAACGGAAGCAAAGTAATATCCAGGATCTTTTACAATATTTGTCCCTTCGATCTAAACCAACGCGAAAAAAAAAAAAAAAACTTTTAGCCATTTATTCGGTATAATTAATTCAAACAGTTCACGTATTCATTATTTCGTTCGGCATGTTCCTACAGAAATGCAGCCATGAATATGCACTGGTGACGGCAGCTGGCACCAACAGCCAACGCCGCCAGCCGCACAGTCGCTGTCGGAGCCCACTCTCTTTACCCCCCCCCACGCCCCCCCCCCCCTCTCCTCTACTCTTGTCCCTCTCGAAATAACGCATAGCAGTGTGCGCAAAGTGCAGTGCGCTCTACTTTCGCCGACTTCCTCTCACACACACGCGCGGTAATTCAATCGTGGCGCAAGTGTGGCACCCCAACTTGGCCCCTCCCTCGCGCACTGATGACATCACTGGCCCATCACCATACGCCTAAAGAAGTAATGCGGACGGGTAAACTTTTACCGCCGTAATTTACGGAGGAAAGGAAAGGGGCGAGACGTCCTCACTGGAAGATACTCGCAAAATTGTTAATTCGGGTAAAATGGGTAATTTTGACATTTCCATTATTCTAAAAATACGACAGTAGATCGGTAGAAAACTGTGGGATATTTACACCATATAAAAAAGAAACGCTTTAGTATACAAAATGTTAAACTAATAAACGACTTGGTGCTTTCCGGTGTATTTGCTTATAGAGATGCTTCAACGAGGCCTAGAACAGCCCGGGGGAAGACGCTATCCATCCGGCTGCTAGCGCGCCCGCTTGCTGCCCGCCTGGAACAAAACCGCAACGCAGCGAGCGGGGTACTGGGCTTTGCTGTTGATTCTGAAGTGGGGAGAGCGGAGGGATGGCGAAGCAGGAAGAGCGAGCGAGAGACACGGAAGGAGAGAGGGAGAGAGAAGAGGGTAAGGGAGAGAGAGAGAGAGAGAGAGAGAGAGAGAGAGAGAGAGAGAGAGAGAGAGATCGGTGTGGTTAAGTGAGTGAGGCACTCCTTGCCAAGCCGCTTTTGAGAGGGCAGCACTACGGGGAGCGAAGGCCTGCCAGACGTTGTCTCGGCTTGTGCCCGCCAGGCCAGGCCAGGTAGCGCTGGCTGTCGACCGAGGGAGTGAGTGAGTCTCAAGCGGCAGAGAGCACCGGTCATTAGAAGGCGCTGACTGAGAACAGCTACGTCGTCCCTCTCT
>NW_026267267.1:104152-106198 GCF_000697945.3 Frankliniella occidentalis | reverse complement strand
CCCCCGCACCTTCCCCGCGCTCCGCAAGCCCGAGCGCCCAACAACGGAAAAGTTGCAATTCGATTTTGGGGCCCGGCGGAGAGAAAATTTCTCGGTTCCTGACGAGTGGGCCGTGGGCTGCTGTGTGGCCACGCTGTGGCCGAGCCCTGCGAGGAGAGAGAGGACGAGGTGTCCAGGGACCCCCAGAGCAGCGCGCGCGCGCGCGTGTCCACTCGGGCGAGGTCCTGGGCAGAGGTCCCGGCGGGCTAAGCCGCCTGCACCGCCCTCAGAGTTGGGCGCAGCTTCCGAACGAGCGACTTTTCATGGCTCAACGCGTTAGTAGTAGTTGACGTCCGTCCGCCCTTTGAAGGTTCCCGACGGAGCTTGCCTGCAGAGAGCGGGGCGCTGTCGGCATTTTCTTCTTATACACAACATCTAGTGTAGAGGTCAGGCAAAAAAACGCCAGCAACACGCACTCACACGCACGCACTCACACGCACGCACTCACACGCACGCACGAACATACTCTCACACACGCACGCACACGCACGCACACACACAGCGGGTAAACGCAGGAAAAGTGTTGGAAACAGAAACGGCCATTCCCAGCGCCATGCCACGCGGTCACCCATTTCGCACGGGCGACAAAGCATGGCGGAGCAGCACGAGGACTACTATACATTTTTTCCCATTTTTTTTTTCCTGGATGGGTACAGGGGATGAGAGGATCATCTGTAGGCAAAAAAGGAAAGGGGTTGAGTGAGGGGGTGGGGATAGGGGGTGTGGGCGGGAGCTTGGCTGCGGCATGGACCAGCCCTCCGCCGGGGTGTAGAGCCATTCCGCGTCCTTAACACCACGCTCACAATTTTATTTCCCGCTTAAATGCATTTTAATAAGTTTTATAACCGTGTCGTCATAACGACACTGGCGGTCGGTATAAACAGCGTTCAGGAACCCGCCCTGCCGCGTGCACAGGGAAAATTCGTATATATGAAACGGCACACAAAAGGAGCGTATTTCGCGTAACAGGCTTTCATCAAGACGCAGGCGGAGTCGAAGGATAGTAGAGTGAGATGAGCAGACAACCCCTTTAGGAGAATAAAAATATACCAAAACGGCTTTTAGTAACAAGAAAATTGACAACTTTGCAATAAATTTAGGAATGTTAGGGAAAACTTCATGGAAATTTTCGTATATTTTTTGTTGTTGCAAAAATCATGTTTTAAACTGTACGGATTTTCAATTGTTGGGACTGCTAGGGGTGCAAATTTTCCAGATGATTGTTTGTCCGAAAGAGTGCAGGTACAGCCTTCTTTACATGTCGTGTCTACATTTAACTGGAAATTTGAAACCAATGGTTTGTTGTAAATTCACAAAGTTTCTTTGAAGCCCACACTTTACGAATAAATGTCGTTATATCCTTAAAAATGTAACAAAGAGTTTTGGAAACGTTTTTCACGTAGAATTCTTTGTGAAGTTCGGACTTTTTTTTTAACAGTGGAGTTAAACAGCAATTAGAATCTTTTTAACAAAAATAAAGGCGAGAAAGTGCGTATCACAAGACGGGCGTATTCCTCTTCCTAGGCAAGGCAAGTAGTGCGTCTGCTCCCTTCTCGAGTAAGAAGGCACAAAAACCAACGACACCCTCCCGCTGAGCTCCAAGCTCGGCTGCGCTGATCCGGTCCGGGGCGGCATAACCCTGAATGAGCGAGAAGGTCTCGGAGGGAGGAGTTCATGAATGAAAATCAAGGTTATGTACCCCCGGCAGCCCCGGCCCCGTCTCCGGCCCCGTCCCGCTCCGCGCCGCCCGCCGGCCCGGACGTGGAGCACTGCTAACCGAACACTTAAGGACCGGCCCTCACTGAGCCGTGAAATTAGCCCCCAGCCAGACGCAGAGCTAATGGATCAATAAATTTGCCGACCACGCGCAGGCTAGCGGCAAAGGAGCCGCGGCAACTGCGGCGGACGCCGGTCGGAGATACGATGGTTTTCGTCGGGTACGGCTGCTCGCACACGAAAACCATCGACGGCCGAGAAAAATGGAGTGACCGAGTCACCGGTGCGGTG
>NW_026267267.1:97289-100752 GCF_000697945.3 Frankliniella occidentalis | reverse complement strand
CACTAAATGAAATAACATAATGTAACTAACTACTTTACTTATTTTATTTACTAAAATAGATTAATTCACTTCGGACAAACGGGCTTCGGACAAACGGGGCGCCCCCCTCAGACTGTTTGTGACTTTTACCACAAACGCTCATGCCGTAAGAAAAGAGTCATCCGGCCGGGAGTCGAACCAGCGTTCCTCCCTTGAGGGTCTGACTCGTTACACCTCGTCTACGAGTCAGCTCGGAAGCAGACGTCGCGAGCTTCAAACACTATCACCATGTTCGAGTGCAGTAGGTTGTGCAAATAGCTAACATTTACTTTCTTGCACAAGTTGTGCAAAAGTGTGTGAAGGCGCTATTTGCACCTTTTTTATATATCCCCTGGTGCAAATAGCGTTTGTTCAGTAGATTGCACAAGTTGTGCATATAACCGAAAACCGCCTATTTCCACCACTTGTGCGAATATCTTCATCGATCACGCACCCCTATGCGCGCGGCGCTCTTGCCGTGCTCGTGCAGTGCACCCGTGTCGCTCCCGCTCCGCTCGCGAACCGCTCGCGTTCTGCTCCCGCATCGCTCCCGCCGTGCTCTCCCTGTGCTCTCGCGGTGCACCTACTCTGCTCGCGTGGTGCACTCGCCTCGCACTCGATCTGCGCTCGCCGTGCTCTCGACTCGCGCTCGCATCGCACCCGTAGCGCACTCGTTTCATTTTTAAAGGGGTAGGCATTGTTATAGACAAAGAGGCTGATCCCTGGTCGCGGAAGCGATGTGCGTTTCCGTTGTTTTGTGATTTTGTTATGTTGGCAATTAATTATCATGGGGAAGTAATTTTCAACTTCTTTCCTCCTTAGTTTTTTTTGTACCCATTTCGCCCATTTACTCGACGCCGCTCCTCGCGCGTACGAAATATACCTCAGTTCTGCCATGTCGTTTTCTGCGCAGGCTTGCCAACGCATAGACTGCAAAATGAGGCGTTTTAGAAGCAAGCGCTCATTGTAACTTTGACCTCAGTTATCTTTCCAACGGTAATAATTGCTCGAGAATTAGTTTCGCAATTTTTGTTGTACTCTCTTCAGAACAACATATCTCTGACTCACATCAACCCTATAAACTTTACCATTGGGAAGGTTGGATCCCCATAAGTTGGGCCGTGATCTCCCAAACTCCTGGGGGCTTCTCGACTCGATTGTTAAGGCTTCGCCTCTTCTTTTTATTCAGATTCTTTATTTCTTATTGCTTTGAGGCTCAGCCAAATATTGTCAAAACCACCTCATTTTGACGCTCATCTAGCCGCAGTAAATTTTGACGATGAGCATCAAAATGAGTTAGTTTTGACGTTATTTCGACACGTGTTCTACCTGGGACGTGTGACGTGTCGGAGGTGCTGGAGGTCGCACGCGCACTCCATCCCACGCGGACACACAATCGCGATCGGCTGTTAACGAACGCGGCTGTCTAGACCAACTAGACCAACACCGGAAACACCGTTGGAAAACCTTTTGTGACGCGTAATATCGCGGTATAAAATCCCGCTACTGATTTAATGGTTTATTTCCTCAGCTGGTCACCACTGCGTCGCGCAAGGCCACAGCACATTGCTCCCATTGAGCCAGCATCCAGTTGTATACTGCCTTGTACTGCTGTGTCCCTGGGATCATGATCATGGCAAGCACACTTCTAGCACTCATGGTGTGCTCGGCGGGCGTCCACGGCAAAGTTATCAACTCTGTGATAGTATGGTTATACCTCGACGGGTCCTAGTAACGTCGTGCGATCTGTGTTCCCAGGCGTTCCTACAAGATCAAGGGAAAACATAGCAATTTTCACTTTTTCTCTACCGCCGATATTATCCCACTCTAAAAGAATGCAGCGCTGCAGAGTGCACGACAAAAGGAGCTCAGACGCACTGCAAAATGCTTGCAAAGAATAGGTTCGTATTGCAAACTATTTTCCTTGCAGCTTGCAAAGAATTTTCAAGCATTGTAATACGAACTAGTTCTTCGCACGGTTGCAAACTATTTCTTTGCAATGCAAACACATTGTTTGCAAGGATTCTGACAGCTTGCAAAGAACTTCTTTGCAAAACGAACTAATTCTTTGCAGTACAAATACAAAGCTCGCAAATTCTCTGCCACGTTGCAAAGATTATAGTTTGCAAGCATTTTACAGTGCGACGTCAAAGGCGTCACTGGGAGATCGGAGGACGTTAGAGCGTCGCTGAGATCGGACGACTTTCATGGGAACCGTCGACCTTTCCTGAATGCCAATTTCAAATGCGACCTATGATGCCAACTGTGCCTTCAACGTGACCACAAAAATGGTGGATCTGTCAAATACCATTTAGTGAGGGCAGGCAATGTCAGGCCTCCTTTGATGTTATTTTCAAAAGTCAGCCTGCATTGCGACGGGTTTATCTTTTGTTTGTAATAGGGTCCTTACATTTCTTACGGGGAGCGCTTTTACATGTGTGAACCCGACAACCGGCCGCTTCCCTGGAGATGGTTTTTTCGTGCGACTCATTTCAACCCACTTAAACCAAAAGAGTTGCAACGCCTGACAGGCAATGTGACGGCTACAAGTGGACTTCTTGATGACAGCGGCTGGGTAAGACATTGCAAATAGTAGAAGTAAATTACATTCAACACTGGAATGTGAAAGTGGTTCACACACAATGGTGTGTAAGTCAGCCATGTATGTGACAGACAAGAGAGTTGACAGCCAAGGCAACACTCATTTAATGTGAGCATCTAGCGAATTATCATCCCCCCCTCCCACACACAAAATGCAGAAATATTAATCGATTACGAACGATTTCATATAACAGATGAAAATTATTGCGGATATTTGGTCAAATAACCAGTGGAAGGAAAATGCCTATGTCTTTAAATTTAGCCAGCCATGCCGAAATTTTAAAGAAAATGTTCCTGGATTTTACGAGCAGCTTCTAAGGAAGAGAGAAGTTAAAGGCGCGTGCTTGTTTCGGCCTGTAAGAACCGGGTGTAACTGAGAATGCGCAACAGTGTTGCGGGATTGCATACCCGCCAGGGCTGCAGGGGCCATTGCGCCTTACGGGCTAACTGGGTAGGCAAACCCGCAACACTGTTGCGCATTCTCAGTTACACCCGGTACTAAGACTGCAAGTCTGATCTTGTCATACTGTTACGTATTATGTATTTGTTTTTATGGTATTTTAAGTTTAGATGGCGAAAATTGTTGCTGCTTTAAACTTTAAACACAACGGTATTATAAATGTGAGGTCTGTGATAATTTTTTATTAACAGGGAGTTTACGAGATCAATGATGCCCCAATGAACTGGACTTTTCCAAATATTCCTATCATGCCGTATAGACAGTACAGGGTCAGAATAATGGTTGGTAAAGCAGAAAACCTACATGCATGCTGGGTAGTAGAATGTAGGACTATTCCGAGGGGTCTGCAACTCGCCTCAGCCGTGTACTTTTGAGTATAGATTA
>NW_026267267.1:95363-97239 GCF_000697945.3 Frankliniella occidentalis | reverse complement strand
CTCTCTCTCTCTCTCGCTCGTCGTCGGCACCGTCCGGCCCCCGGCCGACTGGCTCAAAGGATCATCGTTGTTGCTGGCGATGGGGATTTTGTCGGCCGCGCAGTGTAGCGTTGCGCTGCTTAAAACTCGCGCCAGGAAAACCAACAAAACCGTGGCACGGCTGCGCCGGTCGGGTTAGCGCGGCCCTCCTCGCGACTACTCACTTCACAACGTAGTATGGGATGGGGTATATACAAGGATGTTTTTTTTTTCCACGCGTCATCAAAAGGGCGTTTTTGTACTAATTTTGTTCAGGGTATAAACTGATCGTGTTTCACTAATAAAAATGTAGTGTATTCATTAGCGGTGTCGAGGTCTGGTTGTGATTTACAAAGTTTTTTTTATTTACAAAAGAGTTCTGCGCTGCTTGACACATTTTGCAAATGGTGCATTTTTTGCCAGATTCCTTAGGATGGTTACTTGTTGTGTTGTTAATTTCTATTAACAATTTTAAATATGTTTGGTCACGGGGCGGCTCCCTTCCTTTGATTGGTAGGCGGCCAGTTTTCTCTCTCTTCTGCAGTCTCAGGTCTTTAGTTCATAATACAACGCTTCAAAATCCTTCGAAAGCTACGAAGGTTTTGGTTTGCATTACGGACCTGTTGTTCGTAAGCAATTTACAGTGTGACCCACCCGCAAACAAAAAAGAAAGTCTTTCTGTCATTTGCCGTTCGTTACGAACCCGCGAAGTTCGGCCTGTGCAAGCTTTAATAATAGCGCCTGAAGGGTAGGCAACATCTCGCCAGGAGTGCATGCGTGTAATGCGGGCTGGCCTACCCTAAAAGTCTCACAGGCGCCGAGCTCCCGCAATTTGCCGCGTTTGAATATGCGAAAAACGCAGACGTTGTTACCGGACGACCCCCTGCATAAACACCTCAACTGACAGGTGGGGTATGGTGCAATGCCAACCTTGGTGCTAATAACCGCCCGTTTTTTCGCCAAGTGTTTAACCTTTAGCCGCGCGAGAGTTCCGCCTCCGTCGTCAACGTGTTAGCAGCCGATCGTGTCTCGCGTGGGATGGTGTTACCGTAGGAGGATGGAAGTCCGGGTTTGGGGAGAGATAAGCAACTCAGGTGGTTGGATGCCGGTGGCTGCACTATAGTTGATCGGTGGTTCTCGGTAGGACGCGACTTGCTGGTGGTCCGCCACGCAGGGCGGAGAGGTACGCAATCGCGAACGAGTATCCGGGTGATCCGTCGCGCAGGACGGGTGGTGCGGAACTGCCGTCTGGCTGCACGGCTGCGCCGTGCGTGCCTGACCTAAAGTGCTGATGATGCACCTTGGCCCTAGGCTGGAAGCCAGCGGGGCCAACACTCCCAACGTCCGAAAAAAGCGCGTCCTCGCGGTTTCCTCATACGTCAGGACTGATAAGAGCCGTTGACTCCACAGCCAGGCAGTTGGTCGAAAATTTAACACAATCATCGCAACAACAAAACAAAGTCTAAACGGTAAAACATACAAAAGAAAATTGCAGAGTACAACCAACGAGCAGGGCAAGAAAAGTCCAAAAATGCCCATAGCCAAAACGTTCTCAAAACTCGAAACTGAGAGACAGTAAAACGATAAAGCCAAAAATAAATCCAAAAAGGTCCAAAAATCTCGCCGACACGCCGCCCCCCAGGTAGAACACATGTCAAACTACCCCTTTAAAAATGAAACGAGTGCGCTACGGGTGCGATGCGAGCGCGAGTCGAGAGCACGGCGAGCGCAGATCGAGTGCGAGGCGAGTGCACCACGCGAGCAGCAGAGTAGGTGCACCGCGAGAGCACAGGGAGAGCACGGCGGGAGCGATGCGGGAGCAGAACGCGAGCGGTTCGCGAGCGGAGCGGGAGCGACA
>NW_026267267.1:82062-86588 GCF_000697945.3 Frankliniella occidentalis | reverse complement strand
ATAGGATTATAGAAAGATTATTAAGATCATAAAAAATGTAGAATGACAACAAGATGAGGAGGAGGAGGGAATACCACTTTCCGCGCATGTCCCAGCACGGGGAGATACCGTGCGGGCAGGAAGGACATCCAAATCCTATCCAATCTTTAGCTTGTTTTTGAATCAGTTTTCAATTCTCTTTCCAATGGTGTAGTCAGTATTGTCTTTACTGCAAAGATGCATGGAGTATTACCTATACCCCCACTCAAATACGCAGTTTTTGCCTCAAAAATTTGGGTATTTATATCTCCTAAACAGTTTGAGACTCAGAGTTAAGATTTGAAGTGGGATCATCATACTTCATGAATACCCTTTATTTTCGAGTCAAAACCCAAAATCGGTTACCAGATTCGAAACTTTTGGTGGATTAGGGAAAGAACTAATCTCATACACTCAGTCAGGACTCGTCCACACCATCGCTCCCAGCTCCCCAGATAGTTCTCTTTCTTCATTTTCTAGTGATATTTTGACTTTGTGAAGTTATTTTATACAAAAATGTCACTGATTATACAAAAGATTATAGGAAATTATAAGATTATAGAATGATTATAGAATGATTATAGATAATGATTATAAAAGATTATGGATTATAGACGTGAATATAAGTGATTATAGGGTCGTGTACTTTTTATTATACGAGTTGCAGACCCCTCGGACTATTCCGAAACACGAGTAGCACTTCAATGTGCATGGTTATATTTTATTACTACACCACTGTAAAAAAATAAATGATTTAACGTAATTTTCTCGGTTAAATTTCTATTGCACAAACTTCGTTTTTACCATACTACGATACATCGTTATTATGCGAACTGCTTCCAAAGCTCTATCTCAGGGGTATGAAAATTTTTATGCATTTGGTCAAATTTAATGACCTTTGACCCAAAGAATTGCATTCCTTACGAAATATATTTGAAACTGGACAAAAGGTTTCGGGAATTGAAATTATTTTTAATAAGTATTGACTTATATTTTTTTTCGTAAAATCACGAAAATATTTTACAGTGATATAGGCCTACCAGGTGGCTGACTCACGCCGAGCACTTTCGTGATTTTACTGTACCGCACGGGTGCGGGCGGTTATGTACCCTCGTTGCCTTATGGCCCCGTGGTACACCTGGTACAGACCCGATACCTCACAGCTTATGCGCAGGGCTCACCCCTATGTAAAACCGCTCACCGCCTCGGCGGCTGCGGAAAAACGCTCAGGTCACTCCCCGCCTGCGGACAACAGCTTACCTAGCTTGGCGCTCCGGATAACGGCTTAAGTCGCTTTTTCACTGAGAACGTAATAAAGGTATCATTCGGAAGAGAATTTCCGGCTCTTTCGAATGATGCCAATATTACGTTTATAGTGAAAAGGCGACTTAAGCGGTTATCCGGAGCGCCAAGCTAGGTAAGCGGTTGTCCGCATGCGGGCAGTGTGAGCTGAGCGTTTGTTACAGCCCCCGAGGCGGTGAGCAGGGGGTATCGAAATATATGGTTCAAACGGGCCGGGGACTTTTTCATTGGAAACTATTAGTAGTGAGTAGCCCAGTTGTGACCTCACCGGCGTGGTAAGAATTTATTTTTTGGCCTCTGCACACAAGCGAGTGTGCGCACTGCTCTGCTCTGGGCTCGAGCTCTGGGTAGTTTTACGAACATTAAACTGCAAAAAATTGTGCCAATAATATCTGTAAAATTACAATTGACTTTTTGAACTGTCATTTGACATGTTTCGGCGCTTCGGTGAAAGTCTTGGCGCTCTAAGTGCAAAGATTGGCGAATAGATTGAGCGCTCTTGGGGAGCGGAGGGTCCTTAACTGCACCTACTTAAATTTCCCCGTTATTGCTGCTACACGTCTCCTCACACGACCATTTAATTGAAAAAGCACACAGCTGATCTACTCTGAAAATCACGGTAAAAAATATCAGAGAGTTGGTTTTGGGAGAAAATTGAAAACGAACACTTTTGTGTTGAGGGGTAGACCTTCGGATAGGGGGTAGGAGGGGTGAAATTTTTATTTTCCCAATTTGAACCAAAGTTGAGGCACTTTGAACAGTCAAAAGTCGCAAAACTGTTTTTTTTGTTGTTTTTTTTGTCCATAACTCGTACAAAAAAAAATCGCAGGGGGTTCAAAAAAATGTATAACGTGCGCCTCTATGGTACTACTAAGCGGTGTAAATTTCAGCGCAATCGGACACCTTTCACTTTTCACCTTTAATTTTCGTCCGGCGGCCGGTCCGCCGGGCCCATGCATTTCGTATGGGGCCGCGCGGGCCGTTTTGCCCGGCGCGCACTCTAGGTCAAGCTGTTCGGAGACTAAACAAGGCAGGGAGATGATCGACACGGCGTTTGAAAGCTAAAAGACCAGGCTACAACATTTAGTCGAACCATTTTCCACATTTCTTGCGGGATCACAGAGAAAAAAATTGTTTTTACACAACTTTTTTGAGACATTTTGAAAAAACGTCAACAGCAGTGTAGCTGTTTGAAAACTTATCAATAAGGGCGGGTATACATTTTGTTCAGTAGTCTCTACCGCACATTTGAAGCCCTCTCCCAGCTCTCTAATCCAAAAAGAACCGGCGATATGAGCGGAAAACCGGAGAACTGCACTTACGCCCTTTCGTGTTCAAAAAAGGGGGGTTCCCGATCGAATTTTGCGGCAGACTAAAACTTAAGGTGTTCATACGGGGCCATTCTACCGGATTCTGCAAAAAAACGTTTTGGTTCAATTTGTTTTGGGTTCATACGGGTTTTTGCCTTCGTTGACTGGAGGTTCCGCCGGCGGCCGCTGAGCGGCCCCATTACACGGCCGGGTCTCGCTCGCGTGTAGCCCACAACGGCGGTCGGATGAGGCGATAAAATCACATCACCCGGCCGCACCCGGCGGCCCGGGGCGTGGCGGGGCGTGGCGGGGCGTGGCGGGGCGTGGCGGGGCGGGGCGCCTGAGCAGCGCGTTGCGCGGCGGTTGTGGCTGAGCAACAGGCGGCGGGGGCGCGGCTGCTGCCCGCCGTGTTCATTGACTCGTGGGAACCAATAACGGCTAAGCAGCGCGCCTAAGTTTGCAGAGTCGTCGACAACGCTAAGCCACCTCTCTGCTGCTTCACGCAATGGGGTGGTGGGGTGAGGGGGGTATGCCCCCCCCGAACAGAGTCCTGGGGGTGCGAGCGAGAACGCCAGAGGGGGGCTTTTGATAAGGCGTAAAAGGACGCGCACATGATGCACTTTATTTACAAAGTTGGCTAAAATGTAAACAAAAAGTTCGGTCTGGGCGGGATGAGGGGGGGGGCGACACGAACACGTAGCCACACAAAAAAAGGGGGGACAAGGGAGTTGCGGGGCGCGCGGTGCGGTGGGTGGAGGGAGAGGCGGGTGGCATAAATTTGCCGCTACGCGAAAGGGCGGGAGCATCGTAAATATATGGCGTGAATAATACCCTAAGACCAGAGCGGGGTTGAGGAAGGGTCGGGGGGTGGGTGAAGTTGATGAGATGACAAGGACTGGGGACAGGGGGGGGGGGAGTGAGGTGAGACTCAGTCGAGCAACAACCAACACCCCGCCACCTACTCACAGAGCTCTCAGTGTGACACACGCACACACACACTCGCACACACACAAACACACACACCTGTTCCGAAAACTTCAGTATAAAGCTGTGTAAACCGCACGCTGCCTGGGTGGGATCGCGACCACTCGGTCGGCATACATTTTACATGGTCGTCTTAAACCCAACACTCTCTCGGACTGCTCTCCTCTGAGCGTCGTCCCTCTGTCCCTCCCTCCCTCCGCGAACACTACTCTGGGTCACACACTTCCGGCTTTTCTCTTTTTTTTACCTCTTAGGTCTTCCTGTGGTGTCCCGGTACACTGCTCAGGGCGTTTACTTTCTTTCGCCACAAATGTCACCCACAATTTAATTGAGCTTTTTGTTACTTTCTTGAATCATAGCACTTTACTCTGCCACTCGCAGCCTAACGGCTTGCGGCTTTTGAGATTTTAGTAATATTTCTTCTCAGCTTATTGATTGTTAATGTCTGTCAGAAGTTCTTGGTGTGCTATGATTTCACGCAGGAAAAAGCCCCTACCGCCTGTTCCCAAGGACGCTTTTCGAATGGCTCCGATCACATCAGTGTGGGCGCCCTGCGTTCTGCTAAAATTTAATCAATCGATAACATAGTCAAAAAAATGCTTTCAAGTAGTCAAAACAACCATTTAAATTGACACAAAAAGCTCTGAAGTTATGTTTTTCATTTTCCAAACCTTCAATTCCTTAATTTTTTATTTCACCAGTGTGCACGAGCGTGATAGCGAGTCCTTGGCGTAACAGGCAGGTGTCTCCGAGACTCGGCAAGAAGTACTGTTTTCGCAACTGCAATATTTCATCAGTATTTCTAAGTCGCGCTCCTCGCGAGGTGTGGCGGGCGGTGGCCCGTCTACGCTACGCGGCGCGTCACTCGAGGTGAAGCTTTATCCTCTCCGACCCCACTTCCTCCCCCCCCCC
>NW_026267267.1:81335-81902 GCF_000697945.3 Frankliniella occidentalis | reverse complement strand
TCTCTCTCTCTCTCTCCTTACCCAAGTGTCGAGGCTCATCGAGAAACGAGGGGGCCATGCAGGCGCGCAGAGCCCTCGCGCCGCCCCGCCTACCGCGCGCCGCCCTCCCCCAGCTGACTCCTGGAGATTATTCACTGAGGCCCACTCCCGGTGCCGCAAGTATACCACTACCACAGCACCTCTGTCAACAAACGTCGTTTCCTCCCCAACGTGCCGGGACTTACTTTCCCGCGCCACGCAACTTCAATACGACAGAGTTCGCCAATTTCGCGTTTTATAGTGAAAAAAAGTAAAAAAAGAAAAAGCCTTGAGGACTGTCTAAAAAGAGTACGGCGAAACACGTAAGTCATATGGCTGCCACTGGTACGCCGCCGTCTTGCTGCGACACTGCTCCCCGCCACCTCGGTGGTTGGGGCACAGCAGGCATCAGACGACAGCCGGGACGCAGGAGGCGGTGAGAAGTCTCCCCCTACTACTCACCACTTGCCCCTCATGCTCATGCCGACCACACCCTGTAGCCTGCCACAAAATACCTCACCCCGCCCCGCCCCGCCCCGCTACGCCATG
>NW_026267267.1:79131-81285 GCF_000697945.3 Frankliniella occidentalis | reverse complement strand
AGCACGCTGAATACGGGACACGAGAAGAGGCCGCCAAAGTGCGGGAAGATGAAATCTGGGGGAAAATAAGGAAAATGATAATAACAAAGTAAGGAAAATCAAATAATCATGGTCTGTGTACGACAGGTGAGTGGGACGGGCAGGACGGTGCGGGGACGGGTAGGGCGGGACCTATGGGCTGGGCGGGCGAGGAGGCTGGGGTCGGCTATTCAGTGAAGCGTCCTTTGACCACCGCACAGTCCTGTGCAACGTCCCCGACAGAGAAAAACAGGAGAGGAAAGCGAGCAAAGGAGAGAGAGAGAGAGGGGGGGGAGGGGGAGAGAAAAAACGGGTGTTGTGGGGGGGGGGGGGGGGGGGGGGGGGGGGGGGGGGGGGGGAGAGGAGGTAATGTGTGGGGTGAAGGAGGGATGGCAAGGGAGGCAGTAGCTTATGGGGAGAATGGTGGGGAGGTGTTAGGTGGAGGAGGGGGTGCCGGACCAGGAAGAGGCCAGCAACTTGATGTGACCTCTAGATACCGGGCCGTTACAGAATGTTCCCGGGGCCACTGTGCGCAGCAGTCCGGCGCAGCGGCGGTGTGTGGCGGCGTGGGGTGGGGGCGGGGTCACTTACTTACTCGCTCCCCGTACGGTCCTAACCGGCCCGTCACACCGCGCGCCAAAATACCTGCGGGGGAAACAAAAGGGTTGGGATAAGGACCAGCAGTGATTCAGTGGAAAAGCCCACCTGGCTGTAAAAGGTGCAGAGGATTCTCTCAACACCGCAGGAACGTGAAAATGTGTATACATTTCCAATTATTCGCAAATGATTTACGCTAATCTTAATCTTTTAACTAGAAATTTGCTAAACTTTTTCCCAGCATTATAATTTTGGTACGAAGAAAACGTTTAGTAATACCAGTGAAAAGGTTAGTGGCTACGAAGTACCGGTACAACAGCAATTCTTAATATTTACAACATAACCACCAGGCAAATTTTCTTTTAAAAAGTTTAGAGTGTATTTTCCCCATTTATTTACTGGAAACGGCTTGATTTAATTAAGTGGTCTTCTAATTTTTAAACAAGGCACGAAAGTGTAAAAAGTCCTCAGGTTCCGGAATTAAATAATGTAAGTAGAACGAAGTCGTTGTTTGGAGCGACAGTTTCGCTGGCGTGCCGTTGTTGCCGCAGTGGCGCGCGCCGCAGCGGCGTCACTACTGCTTTATTGTGCGATAATATGCATTAGCGCTCTCATCCCTCATGGCTGCGACAAAACGATTGGCCAATAAAAGGAATGGGAGCCCGGCAAGCCGAGCCTGCCTGCCTGCGAAGGGTTGGGGCGGGGCGGGGTGGGCTGGGGCGCGGCGGGGCGCGGTAGTGCAGCTGCATTGAATAATAGTGAGCGGACCCGGCGCAGCCGCCTGCAGTGTGGCAGCAGTCGCGCCTAGGTGGCCACCGCAGCAACCCCTCGCCACACCCCGCCACACCCAGCCCTCCACCCCACCACTACCCGTACTCCAACCAGAGTCATAGTGATCACAATAACGCTGAACTCTGCGAAACGAAAGTTTGTTTGGAGTGCGTGGTAGCAGATCGCCTGACCGCCCTGCAGTACGCCAAACCCCACCCCTCACCCCCTATAACCCTATGAAACCATAAACAATATTTCAAAAGCACTGGAACACATAGGGGTGTGAGTTGCACCTTTGCCAAGGTGCTAAAAACAAAACTGATTTTTATTTACGGGCAGTAAAGACCTTTGAAAGTGCTAAATACATATAGTACCTTTTACAGTTTTAATGTACTTTAAAGGCTATGAAATAAACCCGCTGTAAAACTATGGTGCCACCACTTAACTTCTTTCATGTTCCAGTGTCAGTACAGAGACAAACCAAGAAAAGTGTAAAAGTGTGATTTTTGTCGATTTTTAGATGGCGGAAACAGTTGCTTCAATCTGATGATTGCAGGCAAAAGTCGACCGAGCCGTCACACCGGTGGAATATTTCATCAAAAAACTTTTTTTATCACGTCGCGTCATGAAGGCGGCGTCGGAGCGGGCCGGGCACCTCCATTCCATTTTGTTGTTCTCCGAGACTTTATGCACCACTTTATTGCCGTGCTCAGCGGCGTTAAGGCGTGGCGTGGCGTGGCGTGGCGTGGCGTGGCGGGGTGGGGCGGG
>NW_026267267.1:77237-78671 GCF_000697945.3 Frankliniella occidentalis | reverse complement strand
CCTGCCCCGCCCGCTCAACCCCATCATGCCACACCACCTCACCTAGTGTCAGAGCCGTCGGGCAGTCGGGCCCGAGATGTGGGGGGTTTACAAAGAATATTTGCGTTATGTAAAAACACAAAATGACTGGGAAACTGTTTTTTTGGCTCTTTCTATAACCCTGCGGCATGCTAACTACAGAAAATGATCTATGTAAAATTACATTTCTTTTCAAACATACAATGGCCGCTGGACATTATTAGCTACATATACAGTTAAGTATCTGAAGGAAAATGTATATCTTTCTTCGCGTTGCCACTTTATAAATGTCGTATCGATAGCCTCGGCGGGGCGCGTTCTATTTCCTGTGGGCGGCGCCCACTAGACACATCCTTGGACAGCGAGCCAGCCAACGAGGTGGGGAGCGGAGCGCGGGCCTCAGCCAAAGGAATGCCGCTTAAGGGATATGGGGCGCCCTACACGCTTGTTGTATTGCGGTGGGGCGTGGATCGCGGTGGGGTGAGGTGTGGTGGGGCGTGGAGAGGCGGGGCGGGGCAGGCCGCGCGGCTGGGTTGGGTGTGGCGGAGCGTGGCGGCGCGCAGTCGGGGCCGCAGGCAGGGCCGCCAATACCTGAAGCACGTCTGCCCAATGCCCAAGCAGCGCCGCTGGGCTTAGCTAGGAGGTTCTCCGCCTGAATTATGAGGGGAAATCGACTCCGGGGGTCAAATCTTAAATCATCGCTGACTCCGGTAGAGGGGAGGGGGGGGAGCAAAAATGGTAAATGGTAAAATGGCGGTCCGAGGTACTCCACGCGGCTGGGAAGAGTTATTGTCGGGCCGGATACCCTGCTAGATTAAAATAAAATGGTGTTCGGCACGGTTTAGCTAGGTTTCCTTGCAGTGGTGGCAGTGGTGAAAAATATGATTTTGTTAAAACGTTAAAAGGAAATAAAATGCAAATACTCATATTGAAGTCAAGTTGTTTTAAGTCGATCAATTAGTATCCTATCGTTCAGTTGCAAGTGTTTTTACTTTCTCAAAAACTGAAGTGGTATTTTTTTTAAAGACAACAAAATGTGACCCTGAACGTAGTTTGAAAAAAGATTTAGGATAGTGGCAACAGGCAGGCTATACCAACAAATCTTTAATAAGAAATAAAAGAAATAAAGAACTGAATTGAAAACTATAACACTATTAACAGCGACTACAGTAGAACACGGGCCGGCTGTCACGTTAAGAGGGGTGATGTGGCCCTCCCCCATCCCCTCCCTTCAAGAACAGCTCAGCGCTGCCATCAGCCGGACGGGCTCCCCGCCCGCGCCAGGGCGGCCTGCTGCTGGACTTCACGCAAAACTCGAAAACTTTTCGTCGATGTCAGCGGATTATGGTTGCCTCGGGAGAATATTCACTAAGAGGGCTGCTTGCAGAGCCAACCTCTCCTACTACCCCCCCCCCC
>NW_026267267.1:61562-76116 GCF_000697945.3 Frankliniella occidentalis | reverse complement strand
AGGAGAGAGAGAGAGAGGGGGGGGGGGGCAGGGAATGGAAGAAAAATGAAACGTGAGCGGAATTTTTGAAAGGCGTTGGGCCAATGCCGCCATCTTCAGGGAGAAGTACACGGGCAGTGGAGGGAGAAACACGCTACATGACAAAAAAAAAACTGTACTGACATCATTGATTAATTAAAATTCTGTCAACTCAAAGGATTGAGGTTTGCTGTTGATGACGTACAGGGTGTCCCATAGGCCCCGTCCTTCTTTTTGTGATACACTGTACTGCATGCAGACATGCGGGTGGGCTAGCTCACTAGCTTGCATCTCACCCTGTCTGTGGCGCCGCCGAGCAAGAAGACAACACGCTCACACGACATACATGCATAAATGCGGTACAGTGTGACAAAAAAAAGGCTGTAAGGGGCCTATGGGACCGTATGGGACACCGGACACCGTGTAGAGACCGGGTACCGGGTGAGTTTGAACCACTCGAGAAAAAGGCGTTAACTAGAGTGTGTGTCTCGCACACGCATGGTCGAGTTTTGTAAGGGAGAGGGAGTAGGGAGAGGAGAGGAGAGCAGAGGGAGAGGAGAGGAGAGGAGAGGAGAGGAGAGGAGAGGGAGAGGGAGAGGAGAGGAGAGGAGAGGGAGAGAACCCAGAAAAGCGTGTTCTCATTTCATGTGCAATATACTTGAATGATGTACTTATTGAAGTCTCTCGAGTCTAAACCCCAATTGTACTCGAGTATTTTGGGCTAAAATCGACCCCAATTTTTCGTTCCCCTTTGCGCTTGAATGACACGCATGTTCTTTGGTTCAGGGCTAAATTGTGCGTGAATTGAGCGCAAAAATTTAAATATACTTGATACTTTCAAGCAGATACTTTTCTAGGTGCGTGAGAGAGAGAGAAAGGGAGGGGGGTGAATAATGGCCGCTTAAGTGGGAGGTATCTCGAGAGCGGTGGAAGAGGTTTAGCAGCGCTCGCACGCCGCTAGCGTACTCCCTTGAAAGCGCCTTGGGCATTCCGATAATGGCAGCCCCGCTTATGAGGGCGGATGTGTCCGCCGCTGGCTGCCGCTGGCTGCCGCTGGCTGCCGCTTGCCACCGCTTGCCGCCGCTTAGATACCCACTGCTGCTACCCGCCGCTACAGCCGGCTGATAAGCTGCCCTGATAAGCGGATGTGTGGCTCGGGCCACAACGGGGCAGTAATAATGTTGTACAGACCAGCCAAGCGGCATTAATGGCGTGTGTGTGTGTGCGGGAGTATGAGTATGTGTGTGTGTGTGTGTGTTGAGGGGTGGTGGGGCTATGGCCATGTGTGCGTGTGTGGGTGTGTGAGTATGCGGAAGGGGTCGGAGGGTTAAGGGCGAGGGGAGGAATATGACGGAGGCAGTTTAGCGCGGAGCTAACGGGCCATGAGACGAGGTGAACGATGGGCAGCGACAAGTACGGCTAGACATTTAACTTGTCAGTCGCCATGCGCCCTCTTTTCAAAGAATCCCCTCGCTGCTCGCCTGCTGCCTTTTCTTGTATCATGAAACGCAATGGAATACTCCGAAATGAACTTCCTGTCTTTCAGATGCTGTGTTACAGTGTCGCACAACATTGTTGTTTTAAAGAAAACGTGACGGAAACAAAATCCGAGATGAAGGCGCTCCTGGAACCTCGGCGCGACGACAGGCTCATAACAGACCCTCTGGAACCCCGGGGGCCCTGCGGGGGAGGGGGGGGGGAGGCACTCCGCGCCGCACCCCTCAATAAGGACCTCGAGGGTGATTTTCCTCGCCGAGACAAATATAATTTGCCCTACAAGAAGATCGATCCCAGGGCCGCTGTCGGCTCATCGCTTATCATCACAGAGATATTGCTCTTCTCAACGAGATTCCGCTCCCAGCTCCCCCCGCCCCGCACGCCGCGGGTCCCACTCCCCCTCCTCCCCAACGACATGGCCTGCTCTGCTCAGTTAGAGTTAAAACCGAATCTGGCTCGATCTCGCTTCCCCAGCACCCTCTCGCCCCTCCAACCCCAATCCGCTCGCCAACCCGCCCCCCCCCCCTTCCCCCTTTCCGTCGGAAACCATCACACTTCGCATCAACTTGACCGTAAGATGGCCGTGGCCGCGCGTGGCCCGAGGCCGTCGAGAGGTCGACCAGACACTCCGACTTGATTCTCCCTCTCGCCGCATCCCCCGCTCCTCCGTCCTCCACGGCATCCTCCTCCGGCCTCCGTCCCGCTCTCCTGTCCCTCCCTCCCTCCCTCCAGACTCCCCTCTCTTGCTTTCCGCTACAGCCACCACGCTTCCTTCCCAGCTACAACCGCGCCCCGTTCTCGCTACAAATTCAACTCGTCCACCTCTCTCTCTCGACACTATCTCCAAAGAATTTTAGTACGACGTGGCGAAAGAGTCGTTTGAAAGTAATGGTTAAAATGGCGCTTCATATACCCACCAAGTGAAAAAGGACGCAAGATTTATTGTCGCAGTTAAATCTGACATTTTATTCTCAAGTTAGATTTGTAAATAGTATGGAGACATTTTGCTTGTTGCAAAACTGCATTAACAGTTTCATGTAACGCCGTCTCACAAAAAAATGATGTGCTTATTTATCTTTTTTGAGCGAAGGCGATGATGAGTGACACAGTCCCCTGCATTAAAAATAAAGTTTCAATACATTCCGACCAAAACACTCTTCCTTCACCCGTACGAAAACACTCTTCCCTCCCTCCTTTTTCGACTCGGCCGGCGAAGCGCGCACGCGCCCCACCTCCGGCACACCTGTTTATTCCCCGTGTTACTGCTCGCGACGCTTTCTCCGCGGCCACCGTCACCCTCGTCAATTTCCCCCCGCCCTCCACCCTTTCCCCCGGCCTTTCATCCCCCCACCCCCACCCCCTTGCCACGCTCCACCTTTTCAACCAGTGCTCAGCACGGCGCAGCCATCCCCCCCTTGCGTACCCTTCGCTGCCCTCTCGCAACCTCGTCAGCAGAGAATGATGACCACAAAACTGCGAAACTCCATTAGGGTGGCTTCCCCCCACCTCCTCCCCGCCCCGCTCCACCGCCCCCCTCTTCTTCCCCGCGTCCCGGACCCGACTCATCTCCGTGTCTTCTCAGCTGGCCGGTGCCCTTCTCCTAGACGTGCCAGCCGTCTCAGTGTGCGCAGTCTTTCGCGGCGAAGAGGGTACACACGAGCGACGCACACAAAAAGAGGAAAGGGGGCGGAGGCGAAACTCGCCGTCTTCCACACGCACACACACACACACAAGCGCGCGCGGGGGTTAGAAAACTACGTCCGGCCTGATGGCCTTCCTCCCTCCGCGGAACTGTAGAGTAATGCCCACCCTCACCCTGCCAATCGCAGCCAGGGAATGTGTTCAAATGAGACTGCTTCTGCTGCTTTGGTAGGTAGCAGTCAAACTCGCTGCACTGTAAATTAAAATAAAAACAAACTACTTTAATTGTAAACTTAGAAGTTTTGAAACAATTCATAACAACATGGAGAAGACACAGTCTAACTTTTTTGAAGAAAGGGGAAACTCTTTCAGGAACTCCCGCAATTTCATAAAAAGTCCTCAGATTTGGAGGAAGTCTCCTCAAAAGTTTACAGAGTTTTCCCCAAAGTTTATGGAAGTTCTCCAAAGTCAGACATTGTTTTTAGCGTGAATTCGCGTGAATTGTTCGACACGGTGAAAACTGTTACTGCTTTGTAATCACAAAACTATTCATCCCGGTTAATTTTCTATACTGTTGACTTAAATGTAATTTTAAAACAATTACATAATCAGAGCACCAACCCTGCCGCACACTCCCACTCTTCTTTTACTTTCAAAACACTTTGTCTTTTTCTATAAAAGTTAAATTTGATTCCCGGGACTGCGTGCAGACCAGTTCCGCTCCGTGAGCGCCTGGGAGGTAGGCCGCCAATGCACATCCGTGCTTTCGGGTCGCCTACCCGCGGTTTCGCAGGCGCTTTGCTGCACACTACTACTGCACGGGCATGCAGCGGCATGCGGCCCCAGCAGGCCTACCGCTAAAACGGCCGGATGCGGGTCGGAGTTTTCCTTTTCATTCCCCCGCGAGTTTCCCGCCGCTTTCCTCTTTACCTAGCCGACTCCTTCCTCCGCGCTCTACCGCACTTTCCTCTCCCTGCAAGGCCTCTCTGCAGGACAATGACTCGAATCACAATACAGTACATAAGAAGAGGAGAGACAGAAAAAAAGAAATGGGAAAGGGAAAAAAAGAAGAAGCTCCGCACGAGAAAGAAGAGAAGAGGAAGGTAAAAAATAAGAATAAAAGGGAGGACGGAAGACGGCATGATGATGGTGGTGAATGATGATGTGAGAAGAAACAAGAGGCCCGTAGCGAAGCGGGGGAAGGGGGTGAGGGGGAGGGGTCAAAAGGAAAGCAGACATGTCCCCCTGTAGCTCATTAGGGACGGCGGTACGAGACGGCGCGGGGGCGGGCGCAGGGGCAGGGCGGCGCGGGGGCGGGGGCCAAGTAGTCGGTCCGTGCGACCGCCCAGCGCGCCGCCCCCGCGCCGCCACCGCCCAGGCTGCTCCTGGTTTATTGAAGCCACTCGCGTCCGCGGCGCGCCGCTTGCGCCGGCTACCCGGAGATTCGGCCCCTCTCCGCAAACATTACTCTGAGCGATTCACAAAACTCAAACGAATCGCCGCAAAAGGAGGGACGGGACGGGACGGGACGGGACGGGACGGGACGGGACGGGACGGGACGGGACGGGACGGCCGGCGGCGGTGCGCCCACAATGGAGCCGGCCCAATGGTAATGATAAACCCCAAACGCCTGCTTGCTGAGTGATTTTCCCCTCCTCCTCCCCTTCCCCTCCCCCCTCCACAGCCTTGACGGAAGGGGCGAGAGGAGAAGAGACTCGAATAACAAACCATTCTTTTCAATTCCGCGCCGGTGGGAGCTCTCCGCTAGCGGGGCGCGGGGTCCGCGCGGCCGGCCGATGAGACGACCACCCGTCGTGCGTGAGCGGAGCGACGCCGCCGCCCGCCTCCGGGGGAGGACACTCCTCCGAAGATACTTCGAAGATACTATGGAGATACTCAGCCACACTACTATACTGACGTTTACCAACCGCAAAGCCCGCAAGGCTTTCTAAAAATATAAATTTTACTTCAGTTACTATTAGTTACAATAATTTGTAAAGATTCTGTAAGTGACAAAACTGCTTTGTTGGACACAGGTAGTTTTCTGTCGGTGAACTCCTCCTCTACCTTCTGACCCCCACCATCGGCCGACCAACACTCCCCTCTTTCATCCCCCATCCACTTTACGACTCGAAAATAACTTGTATAATTTTACTGATACTAAAAAAGCACATTCCACACCTGACTGCTCTGCCGCTCTGCCTGCCTGCCTGCCTGCAGTGACAGTAGCTGCACACTTCAGAGCCCCCGCCACACACACACACACACAACTCACAGGGCAACACTAGGGCCCTGCCCCGCCCCGCCATCCAAAGCGATGACAAGCAAATGACATCCCTCCCGCCGGCCCACTTCCTCCACTCCCACAACGGCCACCCCTCTCCACGCCCCCTTTAAATAAAAGACTTGCCACACTCAAGGGCCACGCCTCCGCACGCGGCCGGGACACAATACCACGTCCAAATTCGCACAATGGTGGGAAATGAGAGAGAGAGAGAGAGAGAGAGACAGAGAGAGAGAGAGAGAGAGAGAGAGAGAGAGAGAGAGAGAGAGAGCGCTTCTTTTTGTTTGCCGCGGCCCTCATCCCCCCCGCGCATTACGGCCGGGACTAAAGGGCTTAAATCTAGCATGCTATACCAGCAGCAGCGCGCGGCGCCCACCTGCGCGTCCCGCCACGCCACGCCACGCCCCACCCCACCCCACCGCGCCCCTGCCCCGCCCGCGGAGCCACGTACGCCGGGAGTTGGGAAAGGGGAAAGCCCCTTTCCTGTATGGACCGTATTCAAGAAAACTCGCGGTAAAGCGCCTCTCAGGCACTTCAGGTGACACTCTGGAGGTTCAAAACTACACTCTACGTACGATCGTGGCGTTTCAATATTTATTTATCCCCACCCCCCTATAAACCCTAAACCAAAGAACGTTGGTGCGGTGGCGTGGGTACGCGGGGGCTGCAACGCGTGTCGGCTGCCTCTGTTACGGCCCGCACTTTATGGCGTACATTAGCACCGACCTGCACCCCCTTCCTCACTTCTCTCTCTCTCTCTCTCTCTCTCTCTCTCTCTCTCTCTCTCTCTCTCTCTCTCTCTCTCTCTCGTCCGCGCAAACCGAACTACCTTTTTGCTTTTTCACGGAACCGGCAGACGGACAAGAGAAAGAGAGGAAATGAGAGAGGTAGGAAACGGCTTCGGGTTAGCGGAGTGGGGGAGGGGGGATGCTACCGCCGCTGCGAAACGGCGAGCTGCGGGGCGTTTATTCAAATTGTTTGATGAGCACCACTCCGACCCGCTACACCTGCATCAGCATCATTTCTACGGCGAGCAATCGCGGGGCCGTCCGAGTTAAAAAGAGACAGAGAGGGAGAGAGTGAGAGAGAGAGAGAGGGGTAGTATAGGCAGGAAAGGCAGGGCTCCCGTTAAAGGGGGTGGTGCGCAAGAGGAAAGAAGGCGAGGTAGAAGGGGGACAGCAGCAGAGAAACGACCGGAGAGAAACGGAGAGAGGGACCGCACAAATTATCATCCCGAGCGACCGAGAGAAAAATCAAACATTCCGTCGGGGCTGGTCCACCACCGCTCCACTGATGCTGTGCGATCAGCACGTCGCGTCGCCGGCGGTCGGTCCTCCCGGCAGCGAGCGGGCGGCGCTGCGTCACGCCGGCCCAGCCCCCCCCCCCCCCCCCCCCCCCCCCCCCCCCCCCCCCCACCCCACCGCGCCCCACCCCGCCATGCAAGGGCGCGGTGGGGAAGGCGGACCCCTGTCACCATTCATTACTTGCACGGCGTGCGATATTGCTGGTGGTGTTCCTCTGGCTGTGAAGCCTGCGCCCCACCAACAGCCCTATCTCTCTCTCTCTCTCGCTCTCTCTCTCTCTCCCTCACAAGCACAGAGCCCCGGCGGCACACCTCCCTATTCCAGCTCCCGGCAGCCACACGGGCCACGCAGGCCATAGCGGATCTAGGCCCCCGCCTCACAAAAGGCGCTGGCTGGTGCCCGAGCTAGTGCCCCCCACAGTGGTCACTAAGTGCCCGCCCGGCCCCGGCCCTGGCCCCGGCCCCCTTGCGAGCGCCGCTCCGCCCGTCCGTTTGTCTCCATTCTCACACTCTTTTATTGCCGTTTATGCCACCATTTGTCTTTCGGCCGCCCATCATTTTCCATGACCCTTCTCTTTCTTACGGCCGCCGCCGCCCGCCCGCCCCAGCCGGAGTCGGGGTGGTGCGGCCTGGCGGGGCGGGGCGGGGCGGGGCGAAGGCGCGGCGGCCGTGTAGAGACCGAGGGGGCCACCGCGCCCCGCCACGCCGGGCCCCACCACGCCCAGGCAGGGCCCTTCATGCAATTTGCAAAGCGTAGCGGGGGGGGGGGGGGAGGGAGGGGTAGCGCGGCTGGCCGCTTGATTCGGCTACGCCCTTCCAGCCTACCCCCCCGCCTCAGCCCCCTCGTGGAGTCCGGGCGAGGCGGGGCGGGGGGAGCGGCCGGCCCTGCTGCTGCGGCTGAATGCAGAAGCACGCGTCCGCTCTGCAGGCGGCTGCTGGCTCTGGTGGCGCGGGGCGGCCGCCGGCGACCAAAGTTGAGCAGGAAGGAGAAGGGGAGGGAGGGAGGAGGGCGTTCAAGTTCCCCCGCGGCACACTGGCCCTTCCCTACAACTCCCCCTCCCACTACACTCCCCACCCCCACCCCCCTCCGGGCAACTCTTTGCAACGCACCGGGCACCACCGCCGCCGCCACCACCGCAGCACTATACAGTCCATCGGCAGTCCTAACTACCCCAAAAGTTATCGCGACAGTGCCCACAGGCGGGGCCGGGCGGGGCGGGGCAGGGGCCCCCGCGGCGGGCTGCTAGGCCCTCCTCGGGCAAGGGTCGCCTTGCCGTGCTGCGGGTGGCAAAGCTGTTCCAGAATACAGTACAGCGCCGGGCCGCGCCACGCGTCCTCCAGGGAGTACAAATGTTGCTCGGTGCGTTTGCGACGCGCTGCCGCAATTAGCCGAGCCGCCCGGGCCGGCGCAGAGAAAGGGGACCCGGTCGGCATCCATGCGGCAGGCAATCGAGCCGCACTATGGTGTCACAATCAAAACGTTTTGTTGATAAGAAAAGGAAATATAATACCAACAATTTCGGTGCCATTTACTTACAAAATTGTTTACCTAATCGTTGCACAACGCAGTTTATCAACGCAAAAGTCACTAATGGATTGAGGGTGCAACGACAATACGGATGTGCATTTTAGTTTAAAACAAACCTAATGTACGACACAATTTTCATGAGCATCATTGCGCATAACAATGGCCTACTCTACGCATAGAGCGCTACAAACGGTCAACAACAAAATAACACAGAAATACCAACACAAATTTTGAAAATATGGGCCGTTAACTTCTACATAGCAAGGCCCCAGTAATAATCCGTGGGGCCCATCAGGGGTGAGGGTGAGGGTCGTGTGAAGGCGGCTAGCTACGAGACAGTAAAAGAGACAAACAAGGACACGTTGTGGGTGGTGAGGGTGCAGAAAGTTGGGGAGGGGGGCGCAGCTGGGAGGGGGGTGCCAACCCATCAGGGAGATAGCGAGCCTCATGGCAGGCTGTCAGCGGCGTCCACATCGAGTGACCGAACATTTCCGCGATGACAGCCCCCGCTGCAGCGCTGCCTGGCCCAGACGAGAGGGAGAGGGGGGAAGAGAGAGAAGGTGAATATGTGAATGTGTGAATGTGTGCTGATTGCTTGTGTGGGTGCAAGTGTTAAACTGGGAAGAACGGAAATGTTGTCAGTTATACAAATAAAAAGGAGGGAGGGCGAATCAAAAGCCATGGCAGCAGCAAACGAATGACAGCCGAGAGGCGAAAGGGCAAAAGTCGTCCCAGTCCGATGGCCTCTGTTTTGACGTTTTACCCCTACGCCCCCCCCCCCCCCCCCCCCACAGATGACCCCTACTCTACTTTCGTTCGATCTCTTTCTGTCTCTCTCAACGGTTCTTTCCTGAAATTTCTGCGAAACTCCCTACAACGTTCACTGACGAATGGCAAATACAGTGCACGGATATTGGCGTTGGACTGGGACGCCGCCGGGGGGCACTGAGATTCGACATATGTGTCGGAGAGAAGACTGCGGGCCTGCGAGCATATTGTGCGCTGCGCTCGTCCAGTGCAAACCAGCAATGTCCGCGGGATATTAGAATTTTCAGCTTCGGAAATGCTTTTTAGACAACTTTTATTTTGTGTTTGTACTGTGAAAAATATCTTTGTAGATTTGCAACTTATTTTGTAGTTTTGGTCAACAAAATCTGAGGTAAATTTACGACAGCTCGTTCTTGCTCGTCAATGAATTCCAGCTATCGATGCCATTCAAAGTGCTGTGCTGTGCTGCAGGGTTCACTGTAAGCTTGTGTCTTTTTCCCTCACGCTGTACGTGTGCACAAGAAATGAAGTGGCTCTGACTCACCTGAGTCCTGGCACGTGCAGCACCTCATGGCCCGACTGGTCGATCCACGTTATCCTGGGTGGCGGCTGGCCGGCCGCGCTGCACTCCACCACGGCGCCCGTCGAGTTGAGGAACTGCACGAGCGCGGGCGGCTCCAGCAGGAACACGGGGCCCTGCGCTGCGAACGAGTAGCCGCGGCCTGCGGGGGAGACAAAGAAAAGTGAGGCTTTGCAGAGGGCTATGGTTTATTGCTACGCTTCCTGCACAGATATCCGCTGTAAAGGGATTTCATTTTAATCCTGTTCCAACTAGTATATTATCGAAAAACTATAATACTTTGTTCATTGCAGCGTTGTTCAGTGCTTCGAAGAATTCAGTCATGCTTGTGCGCCAACCAGCCGTCTAAATAACTCATCGGGAGGAAGGCCATTTCACACGTAAAACAAGGGAAATAAAAATAAAGCTGTTTTTTGTTGCAGCACCTGGGTATTAGGGTGTATTGAAAACAGGGTTTTCTTCCGCGCGGATTCGGCGGGGTGCGGAAAAGTGGACATTTGGGTCGTAGAACACAATGCAAAAAATCGCAACTCGATCGGACAATATTTACTATCCCCGCAACGCAAGCACAATTTCGGAAATTCACATAAGAAAACCAAAATCGAAAAGTATGAAAAGTCAAAAACCAAGTTCGCCCCCTTAGTAAACACGCCATTTTACGACCTAAAGGCGAAAATTTCGTCCGTTTGGACGTAGCTCTTTTAGTTTTTGAGATATTGGGCAATTTAAGCCAATTTAAGCCTTTAAAAAAAATATGCCCCAAAAATGGCTTAAATCGGCCAATATCTCGAAAACTAAAAGAGCTACGTCCAAACGGACGAAATTTTCGCCTTTAGGTCGTAAAATGGCGTGTTTACTAAGGGGGCGAACTTGGTTTTCGACTTTTCATACTTTTCGATTTTAGTTTTCTTATGTGAATTTCCGAAATTGTGCTTGCGTTGCGGGGATAGTAAATATTGTCCGATCGAGTTGCGATTTTTTGCATTGTGTTCTACGACCCAAATGTCCACTTTTCCGCACCCCGCCGAATCCGCGCGGAAGAAAACCCTGTTTTCAATACACCCTACTGGGTATAACGGAATGCGTTTATACATCAACGATGAAAAACAATTATTTTTTCTCACAGAGTTTTAAAAAATCGGTGAAGACAATTGCACATTTTCACAACACAGATGGGGGCCGATGGTCGGGGGCGCACGTCTAATCCAACGCCCCGCCGTGTAAGCGGCCAATCCCATTTCATCTGCAGAGATGAATCCATCCCTCATCCCACAAGCGGCCGCGGATAAAATAAAAAGAAAAAAAAAAAGGGAAAGGGCCGAAAAAAAATATGCCGAGAATGAGAAAACAAAGAAAAGGCAGAGCGTCTGAAGACGGCCGGCCTTCCGCCTGGCGGTGGAAAACTAACTTGGCGGCTGGCGCGCATTGGCGATGGGAATTAGAAAACGACGTCGAGGTGAGTAGAAGTGCCTCAGAAGCAGAGCGCGCAGCTCTAGAAGCAACCGCGGACCCGACACGGCGCGGCACGTCGCACCGGATACTGCGAACCGTCTTATTGCAGCGCGCCAGGAGGTGAACTCCATTTGTAGGTCAAGCAGCATCGCCGACAGGGCCAACCACACCACAAACCAGACGGAGGGACGCCGCAGAGAGGAGATGCAGGGCCGCACGGGCGGCTGCACATCGGGTTGCGCTGCTGAGGTCCGCCCGAGACGGACAGCCCGCGCAGGTAAAGGTGACGTGCTGCTAGGGTTCACTGTCAACAGTATTTGCAATATGATACACAATAACGACCGCGAAAAAGTGCGCATGTTCGCGGTCTCTTTCCACGAAACGCGAAACGATATGACGTGGCCATCCGAGTGAGAGGAGCGCCTGCGAAAGGAGGGGTAGGCCAGACGCTCAACTTGTCTGTCTGGCGGGCTGGCCTATCCGGCTGCAGGCAGGGGCGCTGGTGCTAGGGAACCTGGTGAACGCTCTACTTGCACCATGTGTTTGTGGTTATAGTTTAATTTGACTCATCAGTTGGACGTCATCCTTGCTTGGTTAACAACGGCGGTGGACCTCTCTACAACAGCCAGAAAACAGCATTCTTGGGCGGCTTGGTTTATTCAAGCCCATTTTCTTAATTCAACTTTTCTTTCATAATTTGAAGACAAATTTTCCTTGGTTCAAGAAAATCTGCTTCAATAAACCAATAATAGCGAAAACGAGCCGATTTTTTTTTCTAGGTGAAGTTTACGACTTTAAGCCGGAAACCCGTCGATTGAGAATAAAGTCTCATTCTAGAGGTTTCAAGCGAATAATATCGTCCTGCACAGAGGGGCACGGTAAGGGCCGGGGAGCAATAAAAGGAGGGCGACGCTGACGCGCTGCTGACGCCCAGGATTCTATGGCCTCGATACAATGCCGAACAGGTGGCTGTCTCTGCCCGCTGCTGCTGCTCCCGCCGCGCAGGCGTTGCCCCGGCGACGACGGCAAATAAGCGACCGTGTCACAAAAGCGCGCGCGCAGTTTCAACGTGACGATGTGGCAAAAGAAAACAAGTCGTAAACGAGGCAACGTGAGCAGCGGCGGCGGCCGTCGCCCTGTTAGCGGTCGCTGATTGGCCGGCCGGCCCGCGCTAGGGGCGCTAGAGACGCCACGCCGCCCCAATTGGGCGCTATACGCGTTAGGTATCTATTCACTACCTCCCAACACCCCCTCTCTGCGCGACACACACTAAAAGTTTCTTACAAAGACCTGCTCTTTGTAACGTACATAAAAGGATTTGGCACCTTCGTAATATAAACAAATATTACGAGGAGCTCGGCTTCGCAATACGAACACTGACAGTGTATTTGCGATAATAGTAATACAAAATCTTGCAATAACTCCCACTTTGCGATTCCCATTATTTATCGCATCCAGGATGCGATAACTCGTTATTGCAAAATCTTGCAATAACTTTATGTAAAAAATAACAATTAATCGCATTATTAGAGCATACCTCTGCGCATCTCTCATCTCTCAACTTTCCTCGATTTTTCTGATTTTTGCCGAATTTTACGCATTTTTACAGATTTATACGGAATTTTACTGACGTTTACCTATTTTTACGGATTCTTAAGGGTTTTGACCGATTTTGACCAGTTCTGACCGATTTTGACGGATTCTTACGGGGTTTTGCCAATTTTCACGGAATTTTACTGATTTCTACGGATTTTACCGATTTTGACGGATTTTGACGGATTTTGACCGATTTTGACGGATTTTGACCGATTTTGACGGATTTTGACGGATTACACCGATTTTGACGGGTTTTGGCCGATTTTAACGGGCTTTGACCGATTTTGAACGATTTTGTACGGATTTTGACGATTTTGACCGATTTGTACTGATTTCGACCGATTTTAACGGATTTTAACCGATTATAACGGGTTTTGACTGATTTTTACGGATATTGAGCGATTTTTAGCGATTCTTACCGTGTCTTAATGAAATCGGAGAAAATCGCAGGTAATCAGAGAAAATTGGAGGAAGTTTGGTAAAATCGGGAGACGCACACTACTGAAATAAATTTGTTACTGCCTTAATTTTTGCGATAAAAAGTTATCGCAATTAATTTTGCGATGAAAAGTTATCGCATCCTGGATGCGATGAAAAGTTATTGCTAAATTTTTGTAGTCATCATCGCATTCTCGATGACAGTGAAGAGGTACCTCTTTGTAATACAAAGAATATGCGTTTGTAATATGGTGGTTCCAGATCCTTCGCACGTTACTAACCCAATCGTTCGTAATATAAAGACTGCTCTTTGTAAGGAGCTGAGAACAACAGTGGGACAGTTGCATTCTTTCAACAGAGTTGGAAACTAAAAAAGGAGCTGCTGAGCCTACATACGTGCATCATGGACGCTCATAAGGCATTAAAACACCAAAACACCTAAACACTCGCTCCACAGTTCACTCGTGCCTAACAATGAAATAAATTTCTGCGTAATTTTCCGACTTAAAAAGATCACAAAACTACATCGAAATGACTTCTCATGTTCAACAAGATGTCCATAAATGCAGGCTTGTTAGTTCCTTCAACGCCACCCTGCCAACGCTGCCAACCATTCTATGCCAATCAAAGCCGTTTCCCACGGTAAAACTGACGCGTCTAGTTTTTCAAGCAGTTTTAAATCCGATGCATCAGTGTTTATTATTGTTTGTTTTCTTCAAGAATGCCGCTAGACTGCTTGGAAACCCCGTGTTTCAGAGTCTTTCATTGCTGTGTTGTCATCTCCGCCAGTGATGGGCGGGAGCAGCCGCCCGCATGGACAGTGGGACGAGCAGGGATAGTAAAGGACCCTGGCGGGAGGACAGCACCGGCGGTGCCTCTGGGGGGAGCCCAGCCCGGGCCGGCGGGGAGTCGGGTACGCGACTCAAACCGCAGAGAAGCCCTCAATCGCGACGGCGGCGGCGGCGTCTATTGGTAGCCCATCACGGCGCGGTGAGGCATGGCGCCGGCGGCTGCTTGTGGTGCGGCCCATCGGGGAGGAGAGAGGGAGTAGGGCGAGTAGTGTGTGTGTGCGGTGCGTTCGGGGGCATGATGTGGGTCATTTGTGTCTGGGGATGAGGACGACCCGGCCACGGCCCCCATTGTGACCCCAGCACCACACGGACCTCTGCTCTCCCTCTCTCCCTCCCTGCCTCTCCCTCTCTCTCCATTTATCACTCGCCCCAAGTCACGCGGGTGGCTCTCTGTGAGCATGATAATCGTCGCTGCCGAAACCACATTACACTCCATCTACCTTCTCTCTCTCTCTCTCTCTCTCTCTCTCTCTCTCTCTCTCTCTCTCTCTCTCTCTCTCTCTCTCACACTACCGCACACTACGCCGCGAGCCGAGTGCGGTATGGTGAGCTGGTGAGCTACACGAAGCACACACAGCATTCCCAATCCTCGGAAAAG
>NW_026267267.1:60158-61512 GCF_000697945.3 Frankliniella occidentalis | reverse complement strand
TCTCTCTCCATTTATCACTCGCCCCAAGTCACGCGGGTGGCTCTCTGTGAGCATGATAATCGTCGCTGCCGAAACCACATTACACTCCATCTACCCTCTCTCTCTCTCTCTCTCTCTCTCTCTCTCTCTCTCTCTTTCTCTCTCTCTCTCTCTCTCGCTCACACTACCGCACACTACGCCGCGAGCCGAGTGCGGTATGGTGAGCTGGTGAGCTACACGAAGCACACACAGCATTCCCAATCCTCGGAAAAGCGGCGGGGGGGGGGGGATAGAAAACAGGGAGCAGAGAGGGATAGAGAGGGAGTGCAACGGGGAAGAAACTCTTCCCGAGCCGTCCGTCCCTTATTTTCTGGTCTGTCGGGCCAGTTCCCGGACCGACTGTCCCGGCCGCCGTCATGCGGCCCGCGCGGGCTGGCGGCAGCCGGCCTTGGCGCAGCCGTCCCGCCCGTCCCGCCCCGGCCGCCCTCTATCCATCATGCGCACACCAGCGGCACCCTCCCGGGGGATGATGAAGCACTCGCGGCTCAACAACTAGATCAAATATTATCGAAAACATTTTGTCTCGCGCGCCGGGCTATGGAGAAACAAATGAATAAAAAAGGGGGTCTGTATAAGAAACACTTAAGCACTATAGGAACACTGCAACACCAAGGGTGAGTCACAGTAACAGTGTCACCCTTTGCAAGAATGTTTTCGTTTTACTAATGGAAAGTGTGGTGTGGCAGTGAAATTATGGGATTGCTCATTATTGCACTGGAAAAACGAAACCACTTCGTTACTGCCCTGAGAGAGGTTGTAAAACCATAGTGCTCAGTTTTATTCTTTTGGTGTACATTTCGGACCCGCAACGTGGTCACACTTTAATAGGGGTTTCCAACAATCTGATAGGATGTCTGCCCCACCGGAATGTTGCGTTCGGGAGTTGTACTACCTTTTACCGAAACGTTTGTAAATCTCCAAAAAGTTTTATTTGGCGAAAGTAAAGTCAAGAAACCCGCAAAAAACTTGACTTCCGCGGCAAAATGCGAGGTAGCTTTTGGCTTTGAGTATACAACACATTGATACAGTGGATAATGAATAAAATCATACTCATACTGACGAGTTGTATTTCGAGAGAGCAGCTTTTAGGCTGTGACGGGAACCCATTGTACAGAGAGCCCCCCGGCATCCCCGAGGGGGAAGCGCGGCCGCCACGCCGTCCGTCTGTACTCCATCGTCTGCGACAGCAAGATCCACTCTGGGCAGCTGTCCCCCCGTCTGCGGCATTTCTAACAGCGCCAATTATTCATGGATCCTGCGCTGCGGTGGCGTGGCGTGGCGAGCGGGGCGTGGCGTGGCGTGGCGGGGCGGGGCG
>NW_026267267.1:53013-55012 GCF_000697945.3 Frankliniella occidentalis | reverse complement strand
AGGTGAAACAATAGCGCCAACGGCTGCGGCCCGAGTTTTTACTTATGGATTTCGGGATTTTCCCGGGATTTTCACTTAGCTGTACCAACTCTAAAACTCATGCTGACCCAAAACTTTTGTTTGTACAAAAATGGTTTGCAGGAGTAAAAAAATAATACGCGCAGAAACTGATGTATAAACATCAGTTAATAGAGGATACTCTGCCCGCAAGCCACTGAAGGGAGAGAATTATGCAGTAGCAACTTTCATCGGATGAAGTTCATCAATACCGCCCCATCCTGACATCAGCAGGCAGGACGGATGTTCATCCTTCTTTGTCCATTCCAAAACCAATGTCAAGTTCTATGGTCCAATGCGGACGTTGGTTTTTGGCGCACACATATCTCCCAGCCGACATCTTTTCCTGTTGTTGGGATCGAAGAGAATAAACACGTCTTTTCTGACGGGCTTCTAGACCTGCCGTGTCTGAATGGGGAAAAAGGGAAACATACATACAAAATATTGAACCGCACCAGGCCAAAGCCAAAGCCTGCAAGGATCAGAACCGAGAACCGAGAACCGAGGCGGAGCGGAGACGAGCCGAGTCGAGCCGAGTCGGGCCGAGCCGAGCCGAACGGGGCCGGGCAACCCGAGCCTCTCACCGCATGGCCACCGTGGTGCCGTCGTGGAAGAGGGGCTCGGGGCTCGCCCGGCCCGCGCCCGCGCGCTGGCCGAGCTTATTGAATATCGTTTGTATATCCGAAACCGTTGAGGACGCGCGCCGTTGGGCGTCCCCCCCGGAGGCGGCGTCGCGCGGCCAAAGTGCGGCGTGGCGTGGCGGGGCGTGGCGGGGCGAGGCGGGGCGAGGCGGGGCGAGGTGTGGTGTGGCGTGGCAGCGGGCGAGGCGGGGCGGAGCGTGGCGCAGGATGAGCGCTCAACGCTCGAGCCAGTGGAGCAGGCCCAGGGTGTCCTCCCCTGCTGCTGGCTCTTCCACCCGCTCCCTGCCTCCCTCCTCTGGGTGTCCGTCCACCGCTCGACGCGATCGGCTCTTTCCGCCGCGGGATTTACGCGGAGTGGACAGCCGGGGACAGCTCGTCGCCCGCCGCCCCCACGCTTCTCTCTGTTCGCCTCACGCACAGGAAATCTCCTTTTGTCGTCCTGGTGTGCGCAGACGAGGCCTTCACGGCGGGGCCGTGTCCGCTCCGGCCGCACGGCCGAGCACAGCACAACAACAGTCGGCCCCGCGGGAGAGAGCCGCGCGCTCGATTGAAACTCTCCGAGAGCAAAGAGGGAGAGAGAAAGAGCAAAAGAGTGCGAGTTTAGTATTTGTGTGTGAGAGAGAAGGGGGGGGGGGAGGGAGAGGTGAACAAGGGCAATGAGAAGTACAAATACAGAAGAAATAAAACGTAACGATTTCAGTTTGAGAAACCAACGCGACACAGTGTTCTGATAAAATTCTGGAAACAGAACCTTAGTATGCAGGTATTTTATAACAGCCATCTCCCCTTATCACATGCAAATGCCGGCATAGTTGCGCATAATAATTTGACAGGGTGATTCGATCTTCCCCTAAACATTAGCCGACATCGTCCTAGTTCCCTCGCACCCTCGCACACTCACCCCTACCCCACTCTCCCCCCTCACACAGCACACACACACTCACTCACACTCACACACGCACGGACACAAATGGACACGCACGCCGTGATAAGAGCTAATCCAGCGTGGGCGTTGTATGTGATTTGATATTGCAGCGCCACAGCGTCCGATCCCTCGCAGAGCGGACGCTGCGTGAATACCGCATTATAAAAAAATTGGGGATTGGACCCCCGGATGCGTAATTATTATTCGCTAGCAGTGGGCCTCCCCCCCAAAATTAGACGCTAAATAATTCTGAAAGTACTTGTAATTTCCCTGTGATTAAAACAAACAAAGCTCACAAGGAGGCGAACTTTACGGGGTACACATATGCCAAGCCATTTAACAGCAACCGTCGAGGCTTGGCTCGGTGGGGTGGGGC
>NW_026267267.1:52315-52926 GCF_000697945.3 Frankliniella occidentalis | reverse complement strand
GCAAGGGAAGGCGCTAGTTCGCGGCGATAAATGATGGTCCGACAGCAGTTCCTGAACCAACACACGAGCGAAGGGGTTTTTCTCCTCCTTTGCTCTCGGGCTTCCCTTTGCCCGTTTCCCGCCACGCTCTCCACACAAGAGAGCAAAAGAGAGCATTCCGCTCTCCCTCACGCTCACAAGCGCGCGCGCACACACACACACACACACACACAGATGCACTTTTCACTGCTGCCCCGCCATTTGTATAGCGCAGCGCCTTTCCAAGGGCCTCCTTTTTTTTCGGAAAAGAAAAAAAAGGCCAAAGACGATTACAAAAAAATGAAAAATTGTTGAACTTTAATTCCGTGGCGCTCCCTATTTTACGTGAGACCGCAAATCCACAGCCACACCTGTCATCAGAGGTCCTCTGGTGGTCCGGTGGCCCGGTAGCCCTGGCGGTCACCACCGCAGGACACGCACTGCACTGCCCCGCGCCGCTCCCCGCTCCCACCCGACCGCAATTTCAGTCTCGCTGTACGGTGCAAAATTTTAATTAACTTTCCACCCATGGACACGCAGCACCAAACCGGAGGTAACGGCTGTGTCCCGTTGCAGTTTGGCTCCACCACCAC
>NW_026267267.1:45784-47340 GCF_000697945.3 Frankliniella occidentalis | reverse complement strand
CCCCCCTCCCCCTCCACTACAACGCGATTGCCTGCCAGCCGCCCTTCCCTCCGCGGGGATTTGGATTGGGCCCGGCGCGCCGGCCGGGGCGTATAGCGCATAATTAGAGCTGCTGATAATACATTGTTTCTTTATTCACAGTCCCGCGTAGCGCCGCGTTCCTCCCCGGGGGCGATCGTGCTATTACGCGCGAAGTGAATCCGTATAGCACGAGTATTTGGCCCCATTATTCCCCGCCCTGCTCGGCCACGCCACTCCACGCTACCCCACGCCACGCCACGCCGAGCACTAACGGTTTGTTGCCCGTCGTTGTCGAGTTGGTATTTTTCCATGCACCACTGCGCCGGCAGCCAAGCAGCCTTACATCATTTTTCCAATAGAGGCTTTAACCTCCCCAGGGGGGAAGCGCGCCGCAGGGGCCCGGGGCCTGGCTTGTAACGAGAATACAATAATCGGAATTTGTAGAGCATGACAGCAGCGGGCCTCCTAACTCTCACACCCATAGCACCGGCAGCAACGCCTCCTCCTCCTCCTCCCCCCTTATACGCACTCACTCACACACACACGCGCGCGGGCGGGCGAAAGAGAGGCACAAAGACTTACGACTTGGCATCTCCCCACCTCAAAACGAGCTCGCAGGCCGCCCTTCGCCTCGCCAGACTTCCCCATGACCTCCCCCCGCCGCTAACCCCTGGGTGCGCCTGCTCCATGTATTCTCGACTCACTCACACGCTGCTCGCCCTGGCCTTATTTTCATTTCAACCCCTCGAGAGTGAAAGACCGTTAGCTCAGACCGCGTTCCCCCGAGCAAGTCATACCCGAAGTCATTCCCCACCCCCTCTCTTCTTCGAGGAGTAAACGGGTGCTCTCTCCTCCCTCTCCCTCTCCCTCTCTCTCTCTCTCTCTCTCCGCAGTAAGCCACACTGGTCGGCTGTTGGGCACAACTACCCTTCACCGCCACTCCTCCTTGCCTTCCCTCACCCTTCCTGCTGCCATTTGGAATTTTCGGAATTCCATCCCCGCTGGTCCACCGCTCCTTAACCCCCCCCCCTCTCTCTCTCCTTTCCTCCGTCTTCTCGTAAAATATGCCTCGGTTACATTACACGTTATTATCATCATTTAAGTACCCCCTTCCCCTGTCTCTTACAGGCAGAGTCGCCTCCAGTGTGTATAAATTAAATAGTTAAGGAAATTCCAGGCATACTACGTAACATTAATTTCCCCCGACTCTCTTCCCCAACGCGCCCGCCACCCGCTATCCTCACGCCGCTCTCCCGGCGAGCGGATGGACGGCGGTGTGGTCAAGATGCCCCCTCGTCCTGGAAGGATTATGAGGAGAGCCTACTCGGTCGATACCCTTTATGCTCAGCACAAGTTTGGCACTTGGGTGGGTCACCCTGCCCACACACTATGAGAAATAGTTGGAGGTTATTTTAGGGGGAAATTTTCCATGAAGCGCGTCGTAAAACTACAAATCAAAATTGTAAAATTACAAGTACAAGGCTAATGACTTACAATCCATCGACGAGCAGGGAGTGTCATAAATTTACAATATA
>NW_026267267.1:36871-45313 GCF_000697945.3 Frankliniella occidentalis | reverse complement strand
GGCGGGGGGTCCCAGGTGTTGCCGCGGAGGCGAGGCAGCCAGGCAGTGATGGACGCCGGCTGACACCGCGCCGAGTGGGCTATGGGCCGCTATGGCCGGGTATCGGGATGAGAGAGGGGGCAAGGGTGAATCACCTTAATGGGGGGGGAGGCGGTGGGAGAGGAAGAGAGGCTGGGAGATGGACCGATGTTGCGGACCACCGCAGAGACAAAACGCCCGAGGTTTATTTCAGAGAACTTGACTTTGCTTGTCGCGAAACACAAATATTTGTTTGTTTCGATAGAAATTCTTATGCGTCAAAATGAGACCTTTCATTTAATTTTTAATGACGGAAAATTGATTTGCCCTTAAGTTTCTCATTTATTTTTTAAAATGCTACACTTGAGCACAAGATTGAAATCACGAGTTTGTGACGAGTTTCAACGTCAATAAATTTAAATCAAATCAACTACACTGTAAAAAATAATCACGGTCGCCCGTACGGAAATATGCCGTTTACTTAACCTACGGCGTCTCCGTACCTTGGGTTTCGTACCCTCTTCCCATAAGAGCCCATGTAAAAAAAAAAACGTGGGTACGGAAAGGTACGGAAAAAGTCCTGCTAATTTTGATCCCAAGGTCTTCGTCTTGAGTACGGAGTCTGTTACGGCGTTCCGTACCCCTTTCCCTATGCTTGCCCATGTAAAACTCGTTAGTACGGTGGCCATGTACGGCAAATCTCCGAAACGCTTTTGAAAATCACTCCCAAAAGTGAGGTACGGAACGCCGTGACAGGCTCCGTATCCAAGACTGATTTTTTACAGTGGAGAAAAGTAACATTGCACTCGCCCTCAAGCCTTTTTTAAAAGCAAACAGTTAGGTGGGAGTGTCTTCCCCAGGTCTGCGCGGACCTACCTATTGCAGTGAGAGTACCGTCCGGCCCAGGTTGATGGGTTTTTGCTCGGTTCCACCCGGCTCGGTTCCGCCCGAGGAACTCGCCTTGGCCAGCGCCGGTGAGGATAAATCGAACCTCCGGCGAGCCGTTGGGAACCGTTTGGCCGTCAGCAGCGGCCCAATGTATTTCTTCGGTTGTCCTCCCGGCCCCGCCCCGCCCAGCCCCGCCTGCAAGCCTCCTAATGACGCTCGGTTAAAGGGCAGCGCACACCTCCGCCCCCGCGCGCCCTTGCGCGCCCCATAGGTCGAAATAACGTGCCTGGACAAATGTTTGAGCGGGATAGGGGCGGGGCTCCCGGCCGGCGGGGAACTCTCTCTCCCCCCCGAGCAGGCCCAGCCCAGCACCAATAGCTGGGCTCAATATCACTACCGCACCTCGCCCCACTGCGGGCTCGCAATGCCTTACAGCCAAAAATACTGTGCCAAAGTGCGCGAAATAATTTACAAAAATTTAGGAGCTGTGAACTTTGAAAAAAAATGTCATCTGGCGATCGACTACGTTCAAAATACTTACACATAAGAATAAGTTCACAAAGAAAACTGCATCAGTTTTAGCTCACAAAGAATTTGTAAGTTTCC
Organism: Frankliniella occidentalis; assembly: GCF_000697945.3. Classification (NCBI taxonomy): domain Eukaryota; kingdom Metazoa; phylum Arthropoda; class Insecta; order Thysanoptera; family Thripidae; genus Frankliniella; species Frankliniella occidentalis. Next base: position 43,801 of record NW_026267267.1, on the reverse strand, counting down.
TGATAAGCATGCAAACCATCTCGAAGATGGTTGTTTGAAGGGATTTTCACGAGATTTACAAAAAGAAACCTTGGAAATACGACTAATTTCGTACATTTGCCGTAATACAAAATCTGAGAATTCTTCGCAGAGCTTCAATGGACTTATTTCGTAAGCATTTTACGGTGCGAACATCGCCTCACGCGCTTTCCCGACCGTATGGTTACCCTTGAGTATGGTCAGCGCCACAGTGTAGATGCGGAAGTATGCTTACCACCAAACGCGAGCGGCATTCGTATACGCTTCATCTGCAGTGTATACTCTTCGTGCGCGGCGTCGGCCCGCAGCTACGCCACTGGGCCGCCGCAGGCCGGCCACTTAGCTGTCGTGCGCGGCGTCAGTCATAATATCAAAAGGGGAAAAGTTTAGCGGGGTCGTGGCGCTTTGCATGGGACCGACCTCCAGGCTTGGGTGCGAGAGGGGGAGAGGGGGAGAGAGGGAGAGAGAGAGGGAGAGAGGGAGAGGGGAAGAGAGAGAAAGAGCGCTGTCGGCAGAGTTGTGTGAGGGCGAGGGTGAGAGAGATAGGGGGTTGGGTTGGGTAGAACCGCGCCCGGGCCTAGCAGCTCAACTTAGTTTGTTGCGCTAAGCGCCATACCACCACTCACACAGTCCCAGCCGGCAGTGATTGTGCTCGGTCAGATCCAGACGGTCGTGGCGGGGCGTAGTGTGGGCGGGGGGAGGGGAGATCCATAGCGAGGGTGGGGGTCACATTACCCACCCGCAGCGCATCCACACAACTCGACAACTGGCTTTCAAAACTGTAACAACATATCCCAGTTTCTCTGCTGGGGCGCCACGGCCGTCGCTGCCGCGCCGTGCCCCGTCGCTGCCCCGCCACGCCCCGCCACGCCCCGCCACGCCCCGCCGCGCCCCATGCAGCACAACATCCGGGTGGCGCGCGGCGAAGCGGAGAGAGGACTGCAGCGGAGCAGCGGCACCCGGAGCAGCAAAGCCTGGGGAGCTGAGCGGGGCGATAGGCATTGTGTTCGAAAATGCGACGGCCTGACCCACTTTGGGTACCCAAAAATAATAACACTACTGTTATTTTTTATACTTATAAAAAATCTCGGCAGCGAGGGTAATGCCTTCTTGGGAAGATTGCAGCCTCACGTCATTTAGACGGCGGGCAAGAAGGCAGCCGCACACGGCTTAAGAGTTCTGTAGATGTCGACAAAAACTTGCAATTTGAAAGTAAAGAGTACAATTTATAGCTTTAAATATAAACACGACAGAAATGTTTAGTTTTGTGCACGAAGAAAGCAGTTTACTGAAAACTGGTTTGGAACTATTGGCGTCCTTTTGGAAGACATGCCAACATATTGGCGTCATAAGACGCCAACCAGTTTACAGTGTTCTAGCCTGGTTGGACCTTCGGCATGAAGCACGCCTTAATAAAAATTTAAAAAAAGTCCCACTGGCTGAGGAAGTAATGCAGTGATTGTGCTAGTTCTAAACAGAGAAGAACGTGTAGAGTTTTTCCATTCCCAAAGCTACATCAACTCGTACACAAAAGCGCTCAAAAAGCTTCATTTCACTATGGCACGCACGCGTGCACGCGTGTACGAAATCCTGGGGAAGTTTTCACCGTTATGACCTCCTGGGCATGGCTTGGAGGGGCGGCGGCGGCGGCGGCGTGCGGCGGAGTGGCAGCAGGCAACAGCGGGGCGGGGCGGGGCGTGCCCTCTACAAATGTGCTGTCACGCCAGCAGAGGGGCTACTCCGTCTCCGCCGTGCAGCGCTGGGAGTGGGATTGCGCCGGGCGTTGCGTGGCGTGGCAGGGCGTAGTGCACAACTCTGCGGGGCCACGCCGCTCGCGGTCGCCAAGTGATAAAAAAAAAATAATACTACAAACGCCAGCGAGATTTCCATTTTTTTTAAATTTTTTTTTGTATATTGTGTATATTTTTTTCTTCTTTTCTACAGTCATTTAACTTAGTGAACATGGCTATCTCTACACGCACGCACAGGCAACCGTCTCCGCGCGACCACCACGCAGACACAAAAAGGAAGCGCTTCGTGTCCGTGCAGCTCTGGGCGGGGCCTTGCGGGGACGGGACGAGACACCACTGCGAACCAGGCGAATACATTTTGCGGTACGAGCAAATCGTTCCGAAAGATCGTCGTGATTTCCATCGAATGGTCGTGGGGAATTCATGATGAGCAGGCTTCCTGGACGGGGGCAGCAGCGAGAGGAAAGAGGAATAAGGGGTGAAAAATTGGTGGAGAAAAGCGAGAGAGGGAGATAGAGAGCGGAGAGAGAGGGGGGGGGACACTATGGATGGAACCCAGCACAAACGTTGCAAGGTACTTGGCAGTCAACCCAACTCCAACTGTGCAGTTGTGCTACAATTGAAACATTTATAGAGGGGGCGTTTTCATCACATGTATGGACAAAAACTTCTATGGATTGTTTATTTTACATTGTACTGGGTGTTTCCTAAAAGATACAGGTGTGGGCGGGTTTGCCTAGCCGCTCTGCCCGTAAGGCACCATAGCCCCTTGGGTAGGCAAACCCGCGCGCACCTGTGTCTTTTATGAAACATCCGGTAAACAGATTTGAACTAGTATTTAATTCGCCAAGGGAAAAAAGAACGGGATCGCTGGGATTGAGAGAAAAATAAAAAGGAGGGCGGAAAAGCCTGGAAAAGGAGAGCGCGGTGTGGTGTGCGGAAGAGAGAAGATGCCGACGAGGAGTTAAGCCACCAAACTGTGGTCAGGTTCGAGCGAAAGTCACACAGAGCAACTCCTTGCCACCGAAGGGAGGGGAGGAGGGGGGGAGGGCTCGAGCAGAAACACAAGGAAGGAGAGGGGGGAATAGGGGTGAGGGGACAGGGGAGGGTGGTGGTCACAAAGCGAAGCTAAAGAGGGAATGAGTGTACCGAGGGCCCCGCGGCCAGCAAACCCCCAGCTGGCTCCCGGCAAGGCTGGCGCCGCCGCCCAGTGTAGCGCAACATGAACGCACGCCCAGCCGCAGGGGTGGCGACAACCGGCCGCCGGGCACCCGGTGCGGCTCGTCTGCTTAGCGGACGCGGCATAGCCGTGTGCGTGGGAAGAGTGGCCTCGTGGTTAGTCAAGTAAAGTCAAGTCTAGAGACCGGGGAGGCCGTGGAGGCTATGAGCGCCCCTGCCAGCGGCCGGGTAGGCCAGCCCGCCAGACACGCCGGTTGGGCGGGAGGCCTACCTCGAGCTTCACAGGCGCTTCTGAGCCACGCCGCCGATCACGCTGCCCAAGCAATTACACACAACTCTGTATTTGCGATTGTGTGCCGATAGCTCAGAGTGATTACAACAACTATTGACAAACTGTACGCTTTCAGGAAACTACAAAAAAAAAACCTCTGTTCATCCATAAGAGTAAGAATTGCGACAAATAAGAGATTGAACTAAAATTATCATAAAACTCGATTAATCCTTTACTTTACTGTACATGGTTGCAAACGATTCTGATTTTCTCTATTTTCGTTAATGGCCGTTTTGTGCTACATACCTGGTCGGGCGAGCAGGCCCAGGAGCATGACCACGAGCCGCAGCATGGTCCCCATGGCCGCCTCTGGAACATACCACCACACCTGTCAGGCACAAACGAAAATATCTTGCAAAGGTGAAAATAGGGAGAAGACGGGACGAAACTGTTGTGTGTATGATGGAGCGAGGGTGGGAGGGTAAAGCGTTGGAGTGTGATAAGTGCGAATTTCCTTCTGAAAAGAAAATCACACGGAAATGGATTTCTCTCTCTTTCTCTCGTCTCCCACGACCTCCTCCTCCTCCTCCTCAATACTTCACACCCTCTTCCTCTTTGCCTCTTTCACTCTCCCTCTCACATGCACTCTCCCACTCTCTCTCTCTCTCTCTCTCTCTCTCTCTCTCTCTCTCTCTCTCTCTGCCGCTCTCTCTTCCTCACACACACCCTGTACCAATCCATCACTTGAGTGTCACTCGGCGCGTCAGCGCCAAGACGGCGGGGCAGCACTGGTCCAGAGGCCTCAGAGAGCCCCAGCCTCAGAGCCAAAGCATGATGAGTCAACGTCAACCCGGCGCGCGGGGGGGCAAAAAAGGAGGTCCGATTCCGAGTAGATACAAACATTCATCGATCGTCGCACAATAAAGTCACGACATCAACCTTGTCGAAGAGTGATCCATTAGAGAGATCCAAAGCGGATAAAAATACAATTTTATGCCAGACCCTATCAGGACATCTCTTGCACGCAAAACAGCATTAACGACACCATGGGCTGCGGGTGATAATACCGCGGGACAATGCAACGGTCACATAATGCCGTTGCCGGGGCGTGCTCAAAGTTTCGTGAACGTATTATTACTGCCGATTACTGCTGGCAACGGTAACGGGTCTCGGCTGGACAACAAAACGATGTCGACACGAAAACAATAAGGGGAGGGTTTCGAGCGCGGGGCAGAAGTGGGATGCGGAATATATTTCAACATTTTCGATTCCTAATTGCGTTACACAAATCGGGCCGGATTCACAGCGAAAGCTTACCGGGGTGATTGGACCCGGATGTCGACACGCCCCGAGCGCCGGGCCCATAATCCTCACCCCCCTCCCCCCTCCTCACCTACCCCTCCTCCTCCGCCGTGCCGAGGGCATTCCCCGAGAGGGTAGGGAGGGTCGTGACGTAGGGGGAGGGGGCGGGGGTCGACATGGTAAAGCCATCCGGGCCTAGAGATGACACGGAGGTGGTACAAGGAGGCACGGCGTGGCGCGGCGTGGCTTGTCGAGTAGCGACCGACAGAGAGCGGCGGCGGCGGGGAGCGAGAGCAGGGAAGGGGTGCAGAAGGGGGGGGGGGAATTGGCGTCCAGGGCCGTCGTGGCCCTATCATCAGGGTGCGGTGACGGCGGTGGGATTTGCCTTGTTCCCGGTACGCCACGCCGCCGCGCCGAGCAGAGCCGCGCCTTTGGAAAATCACTCGGCCCTATCTCGCTCGCGGCCCGACGTGTTCGAGGAGTAATATTTCAAAGGGGGCGAACGAGGTGAAGCCTTTCCATCATTGCAGGTCTGGCATCTCCCACCAGCACCTCATCCCCCTACCCCCTCTGCCCTCCCCTCCTATATATTACCCCCCTCTCTTCAAGCCAACGTCACCCTCTCCTTTCACTTTCTCACCCTTACTCGCATTCAACCTGTCTCTCCCTCTCCCTCCCTCCCTTCCTCTCTCATTCTCTCTCTCTCTATCTCTCACACACACACACTCACTCATTCGCTTGCAGCATTGCTCTCTCTCACAAACACTCTCACTCTCCCCCACCCCCTCGCTCCCTCCCTTAAGGAGAGAAGTCGTGTTTCGGCCATGTTTACTTTATGAAGCCCCCAGTGGTGTGACGGTGAGGGAGTTGGCATAACTGCGTTTGGGGCGTGCCACACATCTACCTACGAGCCGTGTGTTCGTGAGCTCGCGTATGTGTTGGTGTGAGTGTGTTCGCGAGCGTACGCGTGTGTGTGCGTGGATGTATGTTCTGTAACGACGGCACATTATGTAACGTGAGCAGCATTGCATATAGCGCCGCGAGCACTATCCCAACACACCAGATAATCACCCCCCTCCCCCTCTCCACCTCCACCATATAGGGCCCTCCAGCTGCCGCCACACACCACCCGCGCCATTCCATCAGAGGGAATCGATCAACTTTCTGTCCCGGTTGGGTAGGAAAGAGCGCAGCAAATAAGAGGAAGGGAGAGAGAGAGACAGACGACTGTGTAGGGAAACAGTGCCCACGGTCCGGTTGTGTTGGTATGGATTCGCGCTAGCCTCTCTCTCTCTCTCTCTCTCTCTCTCTCTCTCTCTCTCTCTCTCTCTCACCCTCAGCACGTCACATACTCACTTTAAACTGTCTAAACTCTACACATTCGATCTCGATCTCTCTCCTCCCATCCCCCCCCCTCTCTCTCTCTCTCTCAATCCATCTCTCTCGCTCTCCCTCTCCCTCTCTCCAGTCGTTTCTCTCTCCTCTACCTAACTCTCTGCTTTTTTCCCCTTTTTGTCTGTTTCTCGTGAGCGCAAACCGGAATGGTGAGGTACTGATCGCGCCTGGCAGGAGTGCGGAAGGGGAGCGGCGGGGAGGGCAGCGGGTGGGTCCGTGAGTGGGCCGCGTATTTGCTCAGTGCTCACCGGCCGAGCCAAACATCCGGCTGATTGGAATCCCAGAAATGTCCTTTGCTATCCCACCCTGGCACGACGGAAAAACTGCAGCACCAATCCATCGCCCGGGACCCCGAGACCGGAAGTGATGGCCGGAACCAAGCAAAGAGAGCGAGGAGGAGAGGGGAGGAAGGGGGGAAGAGAAATAAAGCGAGATACCCATGGAAACGATCGTTATAGTCAAGTATCTCGCCCCGAAATCGAACGCCCTATTTGACTCCATCGCCTCTGGAGTCTACGAATGACTACATAAAAGAGATGTCTGCACTAAAAAGAAGTATTCTCGAATCAACGCCATTTTTGGAGAAAAGGGCATCATCCGTTTGAAGTGGCCACACTGTGCTTGAGTGTGGTACAGCAACAACAATGAAATGATCCGTATAGGTAAGAATGTTGTATTTTCGAGATTGCTCTTATGAGGGGTGCGAAACTTGACTGTAAAACAAATAAAAATATGTAACAGGTAAAAAGTTTTTATGTGCTTTTACGAGTGAAGTGTAAGAGAGACAGAGAGTGCGGGGAGAGAGAGAGAGACTGGAGGTGTCCGATGGCCGTCCAGGCGCCGCCATTATTTGAGCAACGAGGCGCACTAATTGAGCGAGTGAGCGGCAAACAAGCCGGGCGTGCTCCCAAATGCTTGTGGCACTCCACCCAGATTTTTTCTTCTCTGTTTTTCTCTCTTTTCTCCTTCTCTCTCTCTCTCTCTCTCTCTCTCTCTCTCTCTCTCTCTCTCTCT
>NW_026267267.1:35230-36821 GCF_000697945.3 Frankliniella occidentalis | reverse complement strand
TCTCTCTCTCTCTCTCTCTCTCTCTCTCTCTCTCTCTCTCTCTCTCTCGACGGTTCACGTATACCGTCTATGCCCTGTAAACGGGATATGGAGTTGTCGACCGTCTCTGTTTTGTTTCGAGAGTTTATAGCCTTCTATGACATTTGAAACTCAGTCGACGCGGTCTCACCTTAACGGCGTGGCACAGCACTCAGCGATTAACTTCTCTGTACGCCCACGTCGATCCGAGTTCGTCTATGCGGGGAAAATTGAGAGGAGGGGGCCTCTATATGACACAGCGGATGTCACCCCTGAGGGCGTCGCGACGCTGAGAGAGCGGCTCTAGGAATAGACGCGCTGATTTCCACACACCCGCGCTGCTCTGTCTCCCTCCCCTCCCTGTCTCTATAGTTTTCTCTCTCTCTCTCAATCTATGTAACCATATTATGGTGTCAATAAATCAAATCAAATCAAATCAAATCAAATCTCTCTCTCTCTCTCTCTCTCTCTCTCTCTCTCTCTCTCTCTCTCGGGGCTCGCCTCGTCGTATCAACGACAAATGGAGCCGTAGCTCCCACCCCGACCTTCCGTCCGCGCGCCGCCCGGGCCCGGCCGGGGCTGGACGCCCAAATCACGTCGCTTCAACGGACTGTTTACGGCCCAATAAATAGCGAGGGTAGAAGAGAGAGGTATAAGGAGATAGAGAGAGAGAGAGAATGAGGAGAAGAGAAGGGGTGTGGGGAGAGGAGGAGAGCGGTTCCTTGATCGACCAGCGCCTTAATTTATTGCCTATCTCGCCTGCCGTGCCAGGCGGTACTGACTGCCAGCTGTCACGACGTGGAATTTCATTGTTTTCATTAATTGAGCAAAGCGTGTCGCCTCCGGCGCGCCTGCCTGGGACCTCCTCTTATAGGGAGGCGGGGCGGGGGGTTGTGCCACCGTGAGGCGCCTGGGACGAATTCCAGGCACCGGACAAGAAAGGAGAGAGAGGGGGGGGGAGTGGAACGGGGGAATATGCGGGGGAAAATGTGCAAATAAGAAATTAAAATATATATAGGGGGGAGGCTATAGGGGAGGAAATAATGCGTGGATGGGGAAAAGGCGTCGGGGGCACAACAAAACGGAGGACACACTCTTTCACTCTTTAGAAGAAAAGTTGATGACAAGATAAAGGAATATAAAGGAACAAAGTAAAAGAAATCAGGACAAGATTAAAGGTTCGGGTGGCAGACTGGCTGGCATAGTACGCATGGTGAAAATTATCTTTGTAAATTGACACCACTTCCCATGGTTTATATGTACCTAAAATTGTTAGTTTACAAACGCGATCGTAAAGTAATTATAAGTCACTCTCAAATTTACAAGTATAGTCGTGATGTTGACTTTAAGAAAAAATGTGGTTTGAAAATTTTTATTTGCAGCCCAACAGTTACCATTGGTACTTTACGTATTCGCATCGCAACTTCACGACATTTATCTCTGAAATGTTTTCTCGTAGCCTTTCCGAAACGTTTTTTTTACAGCGTGCGCGCCGCAATGTGTACATCGTTCATTACGCGTGTATTCACACGTGCGCGCTCACGCCCCGGCGGGAGCGAGTAGGGGTGGGGGG
>NW_026267267.1:32446-35180 GCF_000697945.3 Frankliniella occidentalis | reverse complement strand
ACCGGGGCCATTCTTATTTAGTGCTTTAGAATGAGTTTCGGTTTACGTCTTTTGCTTCGAGCGCGCTGCTCCCGTGAGGAACGGGGCTGAGGGACGGGTGAAGGGATCATCCTGACGCTCTACATCGTCCTACTCGGGGATCACGCGAGGAGTACTTACCGCGTGTCGTGAATTGGATTGCAGAGTTAATTATTTAAATCGAGTTAAAGACGAGAAGGGCCGTAAGTCGACTGAAGAGTGTTTCACGACCATCGTTGTACAACGCTTTACAGCATGGAAAGAGAAAAGACGACGCAAAAAAACATATCGCGTTTCGGAGGTCAAGATGGCACATGCACCGCATTCTACTACAAGGCGTACCAGTACATTATCCAGCCCACTTTATCGGTGATACCCATGTCCAGAGATAACATGCAGGTGGCAGGGCGCTGGGGCAGGTCTAACACAATTGTCAAAAACTCGTCAACGATCCTCATTTCCAAAACGAGCTGAATCTAAGCCGGAGTAAAACTTTGACGCTCAGCGTCATTTTGACATCATGAATGCATTCTGACAAACGCGTTCACCTGGGGGAGTGCCGCTTCATTTCCGAAGAGATGTGGCATTGTGTGGTCTCGCCAGCGCCACACTAGTACACTGTACTGCTCTCGGTGCGCCCAGCCATTCGTTACACAAGAAGACGTGCGAGAGCTTTGCGAGAGGGGTGGCGCGAGGTGGGGAAGGGCGGGGCCCGCTAGCCAAGAGGGAAATATATAAAAGGCACGACGGCGGCGGCAGGCCCAACTCCAACTTCAGCTCGCGAAGCTCGCGCGCGACGATATTCGGGAAAAGTTGGCGGGCGCTACGCTACGCTGGGCCGGGCCAGAGGGCCAAAGAAGGCCCCCGAGCTGGTGGCAGGTGTGACACTTGCAGACCTGCAGTTCCGTCCGGACTGACACAGCGGGAAAAGTAGCGGAGGGGAAGGGGAGAAAAGGGGTGGGGAAGGCGAGTATCACCCCCGCCAGGTTCAGACTGCGCGCGGGGTCATGAGTTCACCCTCCCGTGCCGCGCCTCGTAGGAGAAAGAGAGGGTGAAGGGGGCGGGGACAGATATGTAAGGGGAAGAGAAAGAAGTGCGTCTGCAGTAAGTCGTCCTCGTGGAAAACGGTGGAAAATAGAAAGGCAAACCACCTGTCACTACCTGACTAAAACTGTACGGAACTAGTCGGCACAACACTGATAGATAGATAGATAGATAGATAGATAGATAGATAGATAGATAGATGGATAGATGCCCTTTTACAGTCAGTGGCGCTGCGGTAGGAGTAGGGGGTCTCCCGCTGCGAATTGCCCGTCATATCAAGCAAGCAGTCGAGTTTATTTTTCTTCCTCCCCCGTGACTCTGAGGTAATTTTCCACTGGCGGCGTGAAAACGGCAGAGCGTAAATACGAGACGAAGAGAGAGAGAGAGACAGAGAGAGACAGAGAGAGACAGAGAGAGTAGAGCGCGAGAGAGCGCAGCGTAACGTAAGAACATAGCGTCCGCCGCGCAGAGAGAAGTCCTATAAGGACGGATGAGAGACGAGAGGAATGAGAGATTTTCTCGGATTGACTGATGGATCGGCTGACGAGGGGAGGGGAGGGGGGGGGGGATGCGCTCTGTGACGGCGTGACGGCGCCGCCACCACCACACTCTCATCAAAAGTGCCTCAATACGACTGATGCCCGGGTGGTTTTATGAGGAAATGGGGGAGAGGGGGGGGGGCTGTATATTGCCTTTATGCTTCGGCCTTAATAAGCCCCATGAAGCCTATGTAAGCAAGTTAAATTTGGTATGTATGAACGTTAAAATGTTTTAAAAAGTCTTCGGTCTTGTGGTCTTTTTTTAACTCATGGCGAATTCATTCTCCAACCACCATCATGCCACTTTTGCGTAGGCTATACCCTGACCTAAATTGTCCATTGCCAAAATACGAGTCGACAGTGTACTGTACCGCATGCATGCGTGCAGCCAAGTTGCCTGCCTGGAATTTGCAAAGGTTCACCAAGCTAGTAAGCAAGGAGTGGCCGAGTAGAGGCAAGAGCAGATGATTTTCTCTTTTGAAGCAATGCCTCAACCCACCGCCAGTTATGTACACTTCGCTGGCAAAACGGAAAAGGCTCGTACTGAATGAGTTGTGGTAGGTTGTTGTTGTGGTGGTGCTGGTGGTGGTGGTGCTGGTCCTGTAGTGATGCTGGTGGCGACTGGACACAGCCGGCTGGGTCCTAATCAAGTCCAACGGGCCGAATGTTCCAACGTCATTCGGGCGCGTCGCCGCGACAAGGCTGTGCAGACAAGCGACGCGGGACAGCGTCGGGACATCCGCGGTATAGAGAGGCGGGGCCGGGGGCGGCAGGGGGGCGGCCGGGGGCACGGTAAACAGGCGATCTTATCTGCCTCCATTTCCCGAGCTGTTGTTGCCACTACACTCCGCCCCTGCCGCTCCAGCCGCTGGCCTGGGCCTAAGCCCCGCTGCCGCTGCGGCGTGGGTGCTGCGCCGCTGCGGTGACTCTTGGCTTCTCGTCCAGCCCAGCCGCCAGTCCTGCCGCGCGCTGCGTCCACATTTCTTCTTCAAGTCAACCAGTTTCTTCACACAACTTTTTCCCTGCTCAAACTCACGCGCCTCACATTCATCGTAGTTCATTGCCGCAGGCGGCCACAGGCGAGAGGCCCAAGCCCATAAGGAGCACCCCACCCCCTTCTCTCTCTCCCCCTC
>NW_026267267.1:27708-32396 GCF_000697945.3 Frankliniella occidentalis | reverse complement strand
CCCCCTCCCTCTCTCCCTCTCTCTCGCTCTCTCTCTGTCTCTGAGTGTCTCTTTCTCTCGCTATCTCTGTCTCTGCGATGAAACCGGATGTAACCTGATCCGAATTGTGTAGCTTCTGCGGGTAAAAGCTAATACTTTCCAATATTTAAAGGGTGTCAGGGAGACTCTTTCAATCAATCAATCGAGACTTTATTTTTTTCGAATATTGCCGCTATAACAGTTTGTTTGACACACACCCCCGCTAGGCCGCACCAGTTGCCTACTCCCTTCGCGCCGCGACCCCCTACCTCATCTCCCCGCAGATATTTCACAAGCCCCCGCACCAGCCGCTGGCGCGCGCGCGGGAAGGGAGAGAGGGAGAGAGAGGGCGCGACTGTCGGGACACAAAAGCTGTGAATAAATGGTCCCAACTTAATCAGTCCCTCTTTAGAGCGCCGCCGGGGGGCCGCGAGCTGGGCGGGCTCGACGCGTCGGCGTCTCCAACGACGTCCTTCCAATTGTCGTGGAGGCGGGCGGCGCGGCGGCATATCTCGCACAGCAGGCTTGATTAATTCAGGTGGCCAATTCAAGGTGTATTGCGACGTACGCGTGACGGATACACTGGGCGACAAAGCCCATAATGGCAACGGGGGGCTGTCCATAAATAACGCAAGGCGTCAGTTCACAAAAGAGAGGCGGGGGGGGGGGAGCAGTGTTGTGCCGTCCTACGTCATTTATGCAGACGACGGTGGCGGTGCTCGACTTTGCCTTAAGCGGCGGCCTCGAAAGATTGATGATTATGATGGAGATAATTATTTGGGCCACCGTGCAAAAAATAAAAATGTGTGTGATAATAGGCTACTAAAGGGCCTTGTCATTTAGAGTAATGCAAGGGACAAAGGCTGGGTTCAATAATATTGAGTGACGAGAAAAGTCACAAACGTTTTTCGATTACAAAAGATATTTGTAAAAGTACAGAACATGAAGTCAATTTCACATATATTGCATCGAGCTAAGGCATTATTACAGAAGTCTACAGATAAGAAAACGACAAAGCTCGTGGTCATTTAGAGAGTACAGACGCAATTCGCGTGTTTCTTTCGAGGCAGCGAGAAAAAAGATCGGGCTTCTTCTGTTCGCGGCGCGCGGGACCGAGCCAGGCTGAGCCAGGACAACATTGTGGGGTTCATGTTCACGCGCCCCGTCTGCTGGTCTTATGGGGATGGGGCGGCGACCTGGGAGGGTTTCGGATTAACAAAGGCCGATGGAAAATAAATTGGGCGCCATGGGGTGAGAGGAAAAGGGGGGGGGGGGGAGGAGAAAGAGGAATATATAGAGGGCCCCGTGGCCGCAGGTCTGCATGCTGCACTGAGGTGCCCGTAGCCCGCTAAATAAAACAGGTTTGTCCACAGAGCTGCCCCTATCAGGTGATGAGATCCAGAGGCCGCCAGGAGGCGGGCTAAGGCCCCAGCCCCTCATCCTCCCCCCTCCCCTACCCTTTATGCCGCGGGGTGGTAGGACAGGAACACTACTTGAGATACGATCGGGGAGCAGCAAGCTCGGCAAATGTCGGTCGAGGCCGGGGGAAATTAATGCACCGTAATAATGGGCAAATATTCATCAAATATTGCAAAGGGAACGAAACCGAAAAAAGGAATGCTGCTAGCACTAAATATGATTGCAAACTAAATTTTGTGCAACGTTGCAAAGACATTCCTGTTTGTTTGTTTTTTTGTATTGCACAAAATTGGTTTGTATTGAACCTAATTTTTCGCAAGATTACTGAATCCTTGTGAACTATTTGTTTGGAACTGAAGAAATCAATTAGCAGGGTTGCGAAGAATTCGAGAAAAAATAATATGCAATGCTAAAATATATTTTGCAAAGAACATACTTTTCAAGTTTTTGTAAGGCAAACCTGCCTTTGGCAATTATATTGTACAGTATATGCAAACCCAACCTATCTAATCATAGGACTTCAACGGTGTGCTAGGCCCCGGCTCCAGAGTAGAGTAGCAATGTAAAACCTTTGACATGAACGAACACGATTGAGTTTCTGCGCTCTCAGCTTCCGCGGTTCCACCTTCGGTCTCCCTGCCTGCTCTTCGCAACTGTTAAAATTGTTCGGTAGGAGAAAGTTCTCCATGAAAAATGTCGTAAAACCGCAAACTTTTATCGTGAATGTTCAAAAGTCGAATTGTAGAGAAACAAAGTTACAAAGCTTTGGCTTTAAAGCCAAATTTTGAATTCACGATAATTTTTAACATTATAATAAAAGCATTATAATGAATCAACTTAGCTTTTTTCGACGAGAAAGTCGTTCTTTTATGTTTGTAAATGGATAAGAGTTCTTTTATAAATTTACGTACGCTTTTGCAAACGCACACTTTTACTTGTGAACCGGAATTATAAACGTAATCTATCTTTTAAAATTGACGGTTACATTTTTCACAGTGCGACGATGTGCGCCGCTGAGAGAAGCGAGACGCGAGACCAGTGCGCATCAGCGAATGCGACTTTCTTCCGAGGAATGAAGGCAATACCTGCTATGGCGTCCCATCTTCTTTGAAATAAACTGCAAACAGGATAACCCCCCGGCCCCCCTTCATCAAACAGGCGCCCGCGCTCAGTCAACTTTGAAGTGCTTCCCGACTCCGCCGCGCCTTGCCCGCCGCTCAGCCCCTGCGCGCTACCAGGGGGCCCAAGTGGCCTTCGGACTGACGGTAAAACACAAAGGTGGCGTGCAAGTCGGAAATGTAGGGTAGTGGTGGTGGTGGTCGTGGTTGTGGTGGAAGTTGGTAGTTCCCTCGGGTGTGCGCCGAGTGCGAGGGGAGATTCGGGATACTATCGTGAGACAGCGGGGTTCCAAGAAGGACAATTCCCAACAATTACAATTCAACTATAACTTTGGATATACGACAACTTGTTCGTGTGACAAAATGTTCAACAGTATGGCAGGCGCGTATTAAGGGGGGGGGGGGGGCGGTGGGGCGATCGCCCCCCCTGTGGGCCACTAGATAGCCGCCTAAAGGTAGGCAATTTGACCTACAAAAACCCCTGATGTAGGCAACTTTCGATACACCGCACCCCCCCCCCCCTGTCCGCCCCCCTCAATACGCCCCTGCAGTATGGTGCCAGTGTGAAAAATATTTAGTGAAAAGTTCGACGTGTCTCATAATTTTCGACTTTACCCACCGTCTTATATTGAATATGAAAATTAGCATACCCAAAAGATCTAAAAAGTGTACACCTTTCAGGTTTTCGTTGCTTCATAATTTCAAGTCAAAAGGATATTTCGAAGGGGTGTCTATCACGATACAATGACTTTCTTCTGCCATGCACTTTGTTTCCAAACCCAGCCTTTTCCTTCGCCCAACCACAACACACACACCAACGCGAACTTCAACACACACACACACGGCGCTGATAGAACAACAGCGGGTGGCGGGGCGAGGCGGACGGCTGGAGCGCGCACCGCGCCGCACCGCGCATCCCCGTGATGAGAACTCTTTCGTACTCTTATTGACGGCGCGATGCCGTCTGTGGGGAGCAGCCAGCGAGCTGCGCGCCGTGGTATCGTCCGGGGGGAGCAGCGGCCTCAGACAGGCAGAGCCCACCCCACAACCCCTCCACCGTGCACCGCAGAAGCAAACCTCAACATCTTTTGTTTTGTTTTAAAGACAAAAATGTGTTTTTGACGTCCCTTTCTGTTGTTCTTTATTCGACATATCTGTCCCTCCTTGTTCCTCTATCTCTCTCTGTCTCTCTCACTCTCGCGAACACGCGGGCACCATTACGGCAATCACCGTCCGGTAAGCGGATCAGACGAGCAATCTCTGGCTAACAGTATTTGGACTTCGTCTCACATGCTGCCAGCGGCGGCCGAGGAGAGGGGCGGCTCCGGGGCCGGGAGGGGGAGGAGGGGGGCTAGAGGGGAGGGATAAAGGGGCACGAGGCTGATTGCCAGGCATGAGACGCAAAGCCCCCCTCCTGCCAACGCCTCTCTGAGACACGGCGGACACACGACAAGGGACACGGGGGCGGCTACTCGCCTTATCTCTCATCTCGACGCTCTTTTCCTTCAATATGTCTTCCCTCCCCCGCTCCCCCCTCGTCCCCTCTCCGCACTAGAGACTAGAGATAGAAGAGTGTAGGAGGAGGCAGCAGCAGCCGTTGTTTGTGCCCGCTGTGCCACTGCTCGCCCGCTGCCCATCCGGCCGGCGACGACACTCGACGGCACACACGACGACGCACCCCCCGCGCCCGATCCCGATGGGGGTGTCACCACCTACAGAGTAGTGGCGCAGTCTAGAGTGGTGAGCGGAGTGCAGCGAGAGCACAGCAGAACAAAACCGGTCCAACTAGGTCAAAAAACGCATTCCGAAAATACAAAAAAAAATAATTTGAGAATGCGAGAATCTGAGAACAGCTAAGAGCGGGATGGTGCAGTTCTCCCAGTTGGCGTAGAAAAGGCTCAAGAGGTGCTTCCAATTATTCGACTGTGGGCTCTTTATGACACAAACCATTTGCTGGAATCAGTGACTTTTTCCTCCCTTCGCACTACAACTTCCGTTTCAAATGCACTGCAATGCCCACCACGCACCAGTATTGCCGCGTCCAGCCAGACTGCGGTTTGCTCTTTTGTTTCCGATCGCAGCCCACACAATGCACACACATCGGCTCCGGCGTGCGCATGGCTGGACCAACGC
>NW_026267267.1:24640-27325 GCF_000697945.3 Frankliniella occidentalis | reverse complement strand
CTCCGGCTGAACGACTCGATAAATAGTGAATCCTCTCGTCATTTTGCAAACAGAGCGAACCGGATGAGTCGACGGTTTTCAAAGCGTTTCAGGGTAAATAATAATCAGCGCAGCGCATACTACCTTTTTACACGGAGTGTCCTCCGGCTCCGCGCGGCCTCTCCTGCCGTTCACCATGCACCCCCTGACGCGATGCTGCCGCTTCCCCCCGAACGGAACGGGAGCGCGGCCCGGGGTCCCGGCGACGACAAGGTTGACGAGAAGGGGGTTTTGGGCCGCCCGATGTCACTGGCGGGGCGGGGCGGGGCGGGGCGCTGGTGGTCCACATCTGTATTCCTTACAGCGAGGGGGATTTCGTTCAGGACACCCAGGGAGATTCCACCCACCCACGTCCCCTTCCGCCCCCGCGACGCCTTCCACACACGCTAGGCGTCGCGTTCAGCATAACATTCATGCATGCACTACACCCCGCCACGCCCCGCCACGTCCCGCCACGCCCTCCAAGGCAAGAACGGCCATGGGGGTCTCACGCGTCTTCCTCTCCCCTCCTGCTCAGGCCTCTTCTTGGAGCAGGCGAGAAAGAAAGCAGCCCATTTTCGCGATAACGTGGCAAGGCCCCGACATCGCTGTAATCTTTCGATTTGCCCCGCAGCAGTGAAATCCGCACTGTGTATTTCTGGTTTATTTTTTTGCCGTGATGGGATACATGGATATTTTGGGAAAGCGGAAATGGTGTGACGAGACGAAACCCGATAGCTATCGTTTAGATAAGAACCTACCCTCCTTTCTCCGCTACAGTCAGTGGTTGAAATGTTAGTTAAATGAACAAACCGGAAACATAGGTGAATGCGGATATGAGAAAATGAACTGTCACATGGGGTGTTTCAAGCTGCCATAAACAGAAGTGAAAAAGAACAAACTGACTGATTTGCTTCTGTCGAGCCAGTATGAGAAATATCATGATGGTTAGGCCCGAATCGGCCCGAATCTAATCTCAAATATGGATGAGGCGACTCGCAACTGATCCGACAGTTTCTTATACCTATGGCCGTAAGGGCCGTTGAGGCACTTGGCCAGCTCGAACAGGCTTTGCAGAGCCACTACGGAAACAGCAAAATCAGTGTGTGTGTGTGTGTGTGTGTTCTCTTCCTACTTCCGTTTTGCGAGGCCAGGAACACCCTATTCCGCCCTGCGTTGCTTTCTAAAACGCCGCGGAGAAACCTCAACTCGACAGGGCTCTGCATAATCCCTTTCCGGTCAGGTGAAGAGAAGAAGTAAGGAATAACAACCCGTCGTCGGTATGAAAAACTATTAGGGCTTCCTCGAAACATCAGCCATTTTTCGCAAGCAAGAAGTCGCACGGGCCACCAACGCACTTTCTCATACCAAGCAAGAGCCATGAAAGAGCACTTTACACTCCCTGAATCGGCGAGCACCTCTAGCCGTTCGGTCACGTTGCTTGTGGTTGGGGCAAGCAGTAAAAGGCAAGAATCGGACCATCAGCGACATGATTTTTCTTGTCTTTCTTTTAACATGTTTTTAAGGGGCTCTATGGTATGAGAAAGTTTGTCCATAACCACAATTACCGCATGTGTGGAGTCATTTCTCAACCCGTCTGTTTGGACGAGAAGATCGTTCGGCTGCTGAGCGAAACAACAGCACAGTGGGCGTTCGGGCGTGATCGTGCATGCAACTGCATGGGTTGTCATATACTTACAGTCAACGCGTTCTTCAAAACACTAGCAGCTCATCCTCGTCCATCGGTCGGTATTTGACCACCAAATCACTTTCGACAGTTTCCCCCCTCGCCGAATATAGTCATAGTGTGTTCGTGTTTCGGTCCAGACAACAGCACCACCACCACACAACAAAAGTGGTAACACAACAAGTCGTTGCCCGCACACCGCGCTCACAATCCGTACGACGAGCTTCGGTCCGCTGGCCGGCACACCGGCTCGCCGAGCTTGCCGCGCTGCCCGAACTGCGCTCCGCTACGCGTCCTCGCCCCTCGGCATCCCGGGAGCGACTGGCTAGACTCTGACTCTGCCGCCGCCCGCCGCTGCGAGCTCCGTACGCCCCGCGCCCCCGCCCCGCCGCGTGCGTACCGTAGCGCCCCTCGCGCCCCGGGGGGTATCAGTGATGCGGCGGCGTGCCCGCCGGTTCCCAGGCGCAGCGGGCGCAGTGGCCCGGACCGTGCATGGGCGCCGAGGCCCTTCTTGGGCGTCGCCAGGAGGGCGGCAACTGGTGGCGAGGCGGGCAAGAACGCCACCGCCACGGCCTCGACGGGGGAAGGTGTGCTACTACCGAAGGTCGGCCATAAGGGACCGCGTCAACGGGCGCAGCGTTGCGCGGATCACTTCTGCGGTCGGACGGCTCTGAGGAACCGCGCACAGCAGCGGCGACAGTCTCTCATGTGTAATAAAACCGAGGGGGGCGGCCGTTTCTTATATCCGGTTTCCCTCACTGTACACTCCCGACTCCCGCCGCTGTGGCTTCGGGTGGTACGCCCGATATTATGCAATAAATTATCAAATATGAAAGTTGATAAAGACGCATCCTCTTATCCATATGCAATCAGCAGAGACCTCTCTAAGCCCGAGGCGGACCAGGACCAGGACGACAGCCCCTGGCTGGCGCCACGCCACGCCACGCCACGTCGCCACGCCACGCCACGTCGCCACGCCC
>NW_026267267.1:18459-24590 GCF_000697945.3 Frankliniella occidentalis | reverse complement strand
CCATATCCCCCTTCTCCCCCATGCCTTTCGAGGCCCCGGAACTGTACCATGGGATCCGGCCAGCGCTCGACGCGGAAGAAATGAAGATTGATTATGATCCGAAACACCTCATTCTCCCTCTCCTTATTTCGTCCCAATTCATCCGCGCCCCCACTCCACCCTTCTACGCCTTTTCATACGAGCTGATCTGATCCGGGACCGAGGCCGCGCACCGCACCCCCACCACGCCGCACCATGTCAAGCCCAGATATTGCGGGAAAATAATTCGATGAATTGGCAGGCAATAGGCCATTCCAATCGCACGTGTTTGGTTGGTTTTTTTTCTTCGGTGTTTGTTTTTTTGCCTTGTTAGGACGGAACAGGACGGAACACGAACAAACTCTCTGCCCTCTGCTCGTTGCTCGAGCTCGTACACTGCTTTCGCGGATCACAGTTTGCTCCGGAACCAGAGGAGGGGCGCGCAGTAGTGAGTAAGTGAGTGAGTTCTTATTCTTCTTTCTCCGCACTTCCGGAAGAGAGGCCATCGGAGCAGCGCCCCATATATATAGCGTCCGTACCGTGTCCACCACCGAGTCTAGCGCCGTGCAGGGTAGGCCGAACCAAGCGCTGTGCTATCGCGCGTACGTTGGGTTGCCTGCCCGCCAGGCGCTTGCCCAAGAGGGGTTTGAGATACTACCCGTGCACGTTGGGTTGCCTACGCGACAGGCGCTCGAGGGGTTGCTACCCGTGTACGTTGGGTTGCCTACGCGGAAGGCGCTCGAAGGGTTGCTACCCGTGCCCGTGGGTTGCCTACACGACAGCAAATGATGGTGGGGTGCTGAGCCGAGGAGGAGCAGGGCCGAGCCGGGAAGCGCGTCACGGCAGCGGCGGCAGAAATTAACCGTGCCTCTGTCGAATGAGCAAGAGCAGAGGGGAGTGTGATGAGCAGAGCGAAAGTGACGGGGAGAAAGGTGACGATGGGGAGGAGGAGGGGCAGAGGGCGGGGCGCGCGGGAGGCGACGGCGGCGTCGTCGTCCTCTGGAAGGAATCGAGAGCACACACCACCTCTCGTTCACGCTCCGGGAGCGGCGCGTGCGAGAGCGGGGAGAGGGAGAGAGAGAGAGAGAGAGAGAGAGAGAGAGAGAGAGAGAGAGAGAGAGAGAAGAGGCTCGCCCTCTTCGTGAAACGATCCCCCTCTTCTACCTCGCGTTCTAGAATCCAGGACAATTATGTACTTTGTAGAAAGTGTGTCAATAACAAAATATACATCGTACCGTGGTCGAAGACGCCGGCGCGTGGCTAGTGGCTTGCTAGTGTATACTTCGAACTCCCATTCGCGCGCTTTAACGCCCCAGAAGTTCACATATTTACAAAAATTGATATTTAATAAACAACAACAATACGGTGGTGTTGTTGGCAGTGTGGCCCGCCCCGGTAGGGGCCCCTGGACTCGCTCGCCTCTCCCCTCTCTCTCTCTCTCTCTCTCTCTCTCTCTCTCTCTATCTCTCTCTCTCTCTCTCTCTCTCTAGGCCTGCCGCCCCTCATGAGTCCTCCCATCCCCCACGCACGCCCTCGCACACGGGCTGGCACACTCCTTTGAGGCCACTGTTAAAACCCTCCCGATAACAACCTCGCGCGTCCAGAAACTTTAGGGGGGAGGGGAGGAATTCCCCCCATACTATACGTGACGTGACTTATAAAAAGATGGCAAAATATTGTTTGGGTCCCAAATAAAAAATCAGGAATATCATCATGAGAGTCCAAAAGGGACCTGACCCGGGGTGAAAGTAGTAAGCCACTCTAATGATGCTGCTAATCGTTTGACCGCAAATTGTTATCCCTCCCTCCCTGAAAGGTCACGTAGTTTAAGAACGACCCCTGACATGCTAGCTCGAGCCCAGACATCCGTCAGTTTGTGTGCTTCTGTTGGTTCGTCTGTCTGCGTGCCTGGCTCTCTCTGTCGTAAGGACACTCTGGACGCTGTGGGCCGCCGCCGCCCACCGGACGGAGGAGCGACGACGAACCCCGCCGAGGGGGAGTGGTCCACGACCGATTTCCTGGGTGCGGCAAACCCACACCCTCGGCGCCGTCGACACCACCAAGCAGCAGCAGCAGCAGCGCCTCGCGGTTTTCCTCGGGTGTGGAATTGTTCTCGGTTCCGACCCGGCTCGGCCTGACGGCCTGTGTGTTGGGCTGCCTATGAGCCGGGCGCCTGCTGTTTGTCAGGAGACAGGGGCGGCAAGCACTGGCGCTGGGCTGGGCGGGGCATTCGGAATGGACTCGGCAGGGGGCAGAAAAGGAAGGCGCGGGAAACAGTGAGGGGGGAAAGGCGGGAGGACTGGAGCCGGAGCCGGAACCACGACGACGACGACTCGACTTTTACAAAGCAAGCGCTTTTCTCACGTCAGCAGTGAGAGGGTGAAGCCCCACGGAGGGGACAAAACGACAGCAGCAGCGGTGGTCACGGAGCGTCATTACGACGGCCTAGCAAAGGGGGAAAAAAGCTAAGAAAACTGTAGGGAAGCAAAGAGCAAAATAATGCGTTACTTACAGGTGTGTAGCAGACCAGAAAATGTGAACCAGTATTTCAGATGTAGTAATGTACCACCTTTCTTATAATTCTTCAAATAAAATAAAATTCCGTTGATACAATTTATACTGTGCAGTACATGTGGAGAAAGGGAGGGAAGTGTGGTGGGACAAAGAAGAATGCACGGCGAAAACCCAAAACGCGCGTGTAAATCAACGCTGTCATCCCAAAAGGTTAATAAAACTCGGCTTACGAAATTGATATGTGCCAGCTGGTGGGGGATGCGGAGTGGGGAAGAGGGGGGGAGGGTGGCTGGGAGGGATGTGGGGAAGCATTCGAGGGGTAGGAGGGGTCAGTAGCACCCACGGCACGGAGAGAAGGGACGGCAAGGGATGCGTCATAGTGTTTTGTCACATGTGGATCGGGGAGCGGTTTTTTTTATTTCGTCGGCTTCTGCACTGCACACTGCACACTATAGTAACGTGTGCGACTGGGGTGGATTTGGGTGCGGGGAACGCGCGCGACCATTGGTGCATCGCGCGTCGGCTGATACCTGACCTGATGTCGCCCGACCCATTCACCTCCCCCTCCACTACCAGTATCACGCCACTCCCCCCCCCCTCCCCCCCTCTCTCTCTCTCTCTCTCTCTCTCTCTCTCTCTCTCTCTCTCTCTCTCTCTCTCTCTCTCTCTCTCCCCACCCCTCTCTTTCTCTTACGGGCATCCCCCCAGCCCGGCGGCAAAACCTTTGACAATTACGACGAATAAATTTTCGTTTTGAAGACTTCAGATCTTTTTGCGATTGTCTTATTCCTGAGTGCTCCACGTAAAGAAGGTTCTCCATCCAGGGGCACCGTAGCGAGAGCCTCAAGGGCAGGCGGGGCCGACTGACAATCTGCGCACATACACACACACACACATGTTTGTCATGGACCGGCAGCATCAGTAAGCAGCGTCTGCCCCAGTAATTGCTTCAAAGTTTTCTCCCACAGGTTGTTTTTATTTTTTTTTCCGACAGAAAGAAATGTGAAGGCGGACGAAAAATATGCCTCTTCCCTTTCAATCCGTCCCTTCTGTCTGCTCCACTCCGTACCGGCATTAGTTCACGGCCTCGGCCAGAGGACGCCGCCTCCCTCCCTCGCCGCCCCTGCGCGTCCCCGCCCCCCGCCCAACCCCGACGCAACCTTGCAACGAGATTTTTTTCCGACCCTTTTACTCTTCTTTTTCTCTTATTTTTTTACGCTTTTATTTTCGCAGGCGGTCGCCTGTGTTGGGGTGACGAGCAAGAGGGGGGTTCTTTGTCACGCCACATTTCCGCATGCTCTCACCCACGCCGCTGAGCCAGCCAGGGGCGTGCAGGGCGAGGAGCTCACAGGGCGGGAGTGTGCAGGGCGGGGGCCCCGAGGACCTGACCCCGCCGCCCACCGCTCGACTTACCCCCATAACAACCGCTACAACCGCTCTCCACTGATGCAACTCTGCCTCTTCCTCTCCACCGCCGCCACCACCACCACCACCACCAACTGATACCCAACCTACCCACCTGCACATTTACCCCACCGCACAACATGTGCACATTGGTGGGGCTCACGCTGTCCTCCTCCGTACCGCCGCCCACGGTCTCGTCCCGCGGCCCTGGCGCTGCGGTGCGTCAGCTGCGCCCCCCGCGCCGCCCCCCGCGCCGCCCCCGGCTGGCAGCGAGTGTCTCCCGCTGCCGCCGCGCGCCCAAAACAATCGCACAAGACGGTCGGGCCCCTTATGGCTCGGCCTAGGGCGTGTATATATATGGAAGTCGCATACTTACTTTTTCTTTCGACTTTTCCCGTTTTGGTGCGTATATGCTCTCCTACTTACTACTACGCATCGATACACACACACACACACACACGCTGCCATTCCACGGGTACCAGACGTCCCCTCTTTATTTGCATGCATTCTTACGTGCCAATACACGGCACACAGGAAACAAATAAGAGTTCGCGGAGCGTTGCGCGGCGAGTGTCTCGCACCGCATGTAGGTCGTGTGTGTTCGGTGTTCGCGTATCGGGGCGGAGCTTGAGCGGCGCCGGGTACTTGGCGTGTACGACCTCGTGTACGATACGACCCCCCTGCGCAGACTACCTCCATGCCCTCGCCCAGGCTGCGTCACACCGCCCTGTAAAACGCCTTGCGAAACTACAGGAATATGTATACAGGGGAGCTACATCAGAGCCCGCAGGATTGTTGCCAGCTGAGCTAAGGCTAGGCTACCTATATGCCTGTGTAGGTGAGCAATGTAGGTGGGGGGGGGGCAGAATCGGGTGTTTCGATGAACGCGCCGCCGGTGCGAGCGGGTTTGTCTACTCGCAGAGTGACCCCGGACACCTGCACCGGAACACCCTGATAATGTTCAGAAAGAATTGACTGACAACTGCCATTGACCGTAGTATACCTTGAAGTTATGCCTGAAGTTTGAAGTACCGGGTGATTCAGAGCACGCGCCGCTGTCGGCGAGTTTGCCTACTCTGACCGCCCGTAAGGCGCCATAGCGCCCAGGGTATGCAATCCCGCAACACGGCGGCGTGTGCTCTGAATCACCCGGTACACACAATCTGCAAGAGACGTTATATTTCACTATTCGGAATTCATATGACCCGGCCTCTAGTTCGCTATGAGCAGGCTGTCGTAAGGCCTCCATTGAAGGTAAGTACACTGCTGCACTCTTCCTCGAGTTGCTACCCTCCCGACACTGTCTCCTCGACGGCCACGCCGCAGGGTGGTGGAGGGCGCACGGCTGCCCGCCGGCCCGCCCGAAGGCAGCGAGCTGAGCTAAGACACGTCCGAGCAGTGGTGTACGACGGTGGTGAGATCAGATATGGGGCGGGAGGGGGAGGGGGAGGGTGAGGGAGAGTTGGATAACGGGGGAGTTGGGGGTGGCCGCCAGGGCGGGCCCGGCCGAGGGTGGGAGTATGTGTGACGGCCGGAAATTAAGGAAGAGGAGAGTGGTGGAGGCGGCCACAGCACAGTACTTATGTAACAATGTCAATCCGACTGAGTGCCCTTCCCCCTGCCCCCGCTACTGGAGAGGGTCCAGACCCCCCACCCTCCCACATTCCATACACTAAGATGTGGAGAGCGCCATAACGATACTACTGGTCAGCGCATGCAACGGCATCGCTCCAGCTCGCTTATCCTGGTTTGTTGGCCTTGAGAGAAACCGGGGTAGGAGAGGGGGGTGTATAAGGAAGACGTGGAGGAAGACAAAAGATATAAAGGGTAGTATTTATGAAGTACAGAGGAATGTAGAAGTGAGAGAAAGTTACGGTGAAGGGCAAGGTCCTCGGGAGACGCGCAGAAAATGAAGAGACTGGCGTGTGTTGTAATTATCGCAGAGTGCGGGTGCCACAGAAGAAAAGTGATTGGACAGCAGGAAGGAAAGAGAGAGGGAGATGAGAGAGGGCAAGAGAGAGAGTGAGAAAGGGAGAGAGAGCAGGGAGAGAAGACGCCATTGGCATTCTGTAAGCGCCGTCTCGTAATCGACGTCCGCACGAGGTCCCTCCGCGCAACACGCCTTTTGGGTTGTCGCTGTGAGGTTGTTGGTGGGGCGGCTGCGGCCGCTGAGACACAAAACGTTTACCCCCCCC